>NC_060123.1:338594580-338777080 GCF_021461395.2 Schistocerca americana | reverse complement strand
GACATTCATTGATGAAAATTTCCTTAATAGGATGGTGGACAGTACATAATGGAACTGGAAACATAAATAGTCCTCTGGTATAGTGTGACATTGATACTTAAATCTCCTTACCATTGTTTGCAATGATTTCAAGCCATCTGCAACCAGTGTGATTTGGTAAATTAATATCATTCATTAAGATAACCTGTCAGCATTCCACGTTCCAGGTCATTGTTCAGATATCCATTGTATTCAGATATATTGTTGACATTTGTCTTCACTCGATACCATATTACAGATGACATATTCGAGGCATGTGGTACTAAAACATTGCAGAAACTGACCGTTTTATGTTGGTCTATTGGACCCTTGCTGGTGGGTTTCCTGAACCTTGTTAACATAGATGTTCATCTCTGTAACAAGTATTCATCTCAGTAACAAGTGGATCTCTGCATGGAGACTTTGTTCTTCCATGCTAAAATTTTATCTTTTGTACCCTTAATATGACATGTGCATGTCAGTATGTTGAGGAGATCATGTCCCAGTGTAGGAACCACCTCAAATGCGATCAGATTGAAATTTGAATCAAAATAGTAATGAGAATTTGCACAGTACTCTGTTTATGAGCAAGTCAATTACTTCATTATTTACCATTTTATTTCTGCAAGCTGCTACTGTTCCCTTGTCCCTCCTGAACTATTTTTGTTGCTTTTGCCCAGCCTATGGCCAACAAATTCACCAAGGAAGGAAAGAAAATTTTGGTTGAAAATCTTGTCAGCTGTGAAGACCTTAGAAATATGTACAAGCTCAAATTGAACATGGATTGGTGGGAAATCACCCATGTGCATTTCAAAGCAACTAGCCTAGCATTTGTCTGAAGTGATCTGGAGAAACTAAAAAATTAACTCTGTTCGAACAGGCCTCGGAAGGTCCAACAGTACCGACCAGCTGCCAGAAAATCAAAATCTAGATGTTTGGACAACAGATTTGAACCAAATTCATTAAATATCCCTGTTGCTGCACATTTAAATGTATTCTACCCTTCAGTATACTAAACTAGATTGAGCTTCAGCGTATCCATTTCACCAAGCACTAGAATCCAAAATCGTATATCCAAACCCTTGATACAATGTATCTGAAGTCTTCCTGTTATTCCTCAGTCTTTTCTACTCACACTTTTCTTTGTATGATGCTAAGAAGTGTATGCATAAACTGATTTATTTACTTACTTATCTTTGTTCAAAATCTGGGAATGTCATCCTTTTCGATCATTTTGTATTTTCTTTTTTGCTGTGAAAGTATTCCCATTTGCATGAGCTTTCAATTATCATTTCTTTTAACACACTTCTTTTTTCACTCCGTTTCTTCATGTCTTCATTCTCTTATTTTTCATTGTTGTGTCATCAAACCCTACAGTAACCCCTTTTGTTTCATTTTGTGATTGTATTTTGCTATCCTAGAGTGTGACAGAGCTGCAAGTTTGGTTGGTTCTATACAAATCACATTAACTTTGTGTTAATGACTTTGCGGAATATATTATTGGTGCACTGGAAAACCCAGTGGTCTGAAGTGAAGATTGCCTTCGCATATTTGAGTGCCACAGAGCTGGTAATGTGGTAGCTACTTCTATCACACTTATAATTCATTTCAGTGTTCATTTCAACTACTCAGTAATATATTCATTATCACTCTGTTATTTTCGTTGTTTGTGACTCCCGTATGCTGACATCAATTATTCATATCTAATAATATTGCATGAGAATTATCAGTTATAAAAGTTTTATTTGTATCCTCTGAATATTTTGGATTCACACCTTCTCTTATGTCATTGGTTATGTTCCCTCTGCATATGACATCAGCAGTGTTCATGTACACTAGATTAAATATTTGTGGGAAAAAAATATTTTTCATAGCTTCCTAGATGAAACACAAGCATTTCGAAAACAATAATTAGTTTACAAACAATGACCTGCCATAATGGTTATGTTTATGTGTGACATTAATTAAACTGATAATCACAGGTTACTGAACTGATCATGCTGTATATTTTGTAGTTCATTTTCCTCGCATGACCCATGGTAAATTATACAAGAGTTATGTTGTGATCATATGAAGTAAATAGTAGGTTTATTGTTTAAGTGTAGGTTTATTGTTGTGATCTGTAAATGACTGATATGTGAATGGCAACTGACCATACAGGTTTTATCAACAGAGGGTAAACCAGTTGTTAATAACCACAGAAAATAATCCAGTGGAAATACTGTTCAATTCATCTAAACACTGCCTAGTGAGCCACACATGTTTAAATTTGGTACAAGAGACTGGCTGAATACATAGAATACCCTAATGAGGTACTGTACACCAGTTGATAAAAGTTTTCTCCCTTGTATCATCAAGAAATGCTATTAACACATACTAAGAGAAGACAAATACTTGCCTCCTACAGCTATAGCCTTGCAAAAATCACAAGTGAGCAGAAAACAAATCCCCACTTCCATCTCTGCACCTACTCTTACAAGCAACTGTTACAGCTGCATGATATCAAAGAGTTGTACACGTGTGGTATTCTGATGCCATGGAGATTAGTCGGAAGAGAGAAAGGAAATGCTCAGAGGTCAGTTATTGCAGAATTAAGTTCCACTAACTTCATTATCGCACATTGAAGAATTAGACTTACATACTATGCCAAAAATGTTCTATAAAAATGAATGTAGACACTGCTGTTTCATGACATACGCCTAGTCATCAGCTGTATGTTGTTAATTGAAATGATTATTATGATGACTTAAATAATTATGCATGGAATGAGAAATAATTCTGCCAATAATCTAGCTGTTTGCTGCCCTTTATGTTAAACTTAAAAACTTGGCAATAGCTTGTATTACTTATTTTTTAAAAAAGCTAATACATGAACACTATGGTGTTAATTTTCCATTGCTATGTATTTTTTGTGAGTGATCATGCACTTAGACTCTTGTTTTATGTGATGTTACAGATTTTTATTTGTCTTTTAATTTTGCACCACTTGGAGGGAATATTTTTTACAGCATGTGATAAGTGATACCTGCTTCAGATTGAGATTACTTTTTATTTCTTGAGACAATTGTTTTGGAAGGAGTTATAATTGCTTTATTTATTGAAGCAAGTATAGTTGATATTCAGTATTTTCTTCTGGAGAACTTGAGATATTTTTCAAAAATTATTGTATATTTTTATATGTTTCTTTTGTTATTAAATACTCTTTGTTTTGCATTCCTTATGCACGTGATATCTACTAGTTCTAGCATTTTTCTTTGCTTTATGGTATTATGTCACACATGCTTTCAGAACAAACTTTGCTGTCATATTTTTAATGTATGTGAAACATTTTGTTGCCATGGATACTGTTCTGTTAATTTTGTTATTCTTGGGTAATAAAGATCTTGTTGATGTACTGTTTTCGTAATCAGTTATGAAAACCAGTTCTGATCTGCAAGGATATTCCTTTGAACAGATCCTGAGTTCCCATGAATATTTCCCATGAGATTGCAAGTATTGAAGGGGAAAAAATCTCAAATATGAGTATTGTATTCATATTATTCAAGTATCCCTGTGATGAAGAAATGGCAACAGAGATGCATGTGGTGTTGATACAAATGTACAGTAACTCCTAGACTGATTCAAATTCTTTCAGAACGAGAAGAAGTCAATGAAGAACATCAGCACTGCAAAAAGTTAACCCTAGCAATATAAAGATATTTTCAATAATGTATGCAACCTATGGGGAAAAGGGGGGGGGGGGAATAATTTATCGCAAAAAAAAAAAAAAAAAAAGGTTTGACTTTTATTAAAAACATATTTCTTAAAGACATACTGATGTGTATGTATGGTATAGAACCTGAAAATATTTACTATGACATTTTTGTGAAAAGTCACACTTCCTACAAATGGGGGACGGGGCACTTTGACTACCTCAATTATAAATTTTTTGATTAAATTTAACCAAAAAAAATTAAAACAATTATAAAATCAGGAACAAGGATTCATAGAAAAAAAACAAACATTTTTTTTTTTTTTTTTTCAAAATTGTCAAATATAGTTCATGAGTAGATTACAGTATTTAAGATAGATCCTGAGGATAAATATTAACTTATAGACAGAACTACAATGTTTTTATTTTCAGTAGAACTATCTGATTTCATAAGGGATTCATCTTTTGCACACATATACATATGACCTTCAGGTAATTTACAGTTGTGCTTAGGCTCAAAGTTTTCATTTACCTTTCACAGATGTGCAGTGTGCCCTATATCAGACGTACACCAGCTACAAACATCCAGACAATAGCCAAACTCTCCCCATATAATTGTGAGCACAACAAGAGTTACTGCATTTGCTGCTGTTGCTATGCCACATTGCAGTTCATTCAAAGTTGTTGGAAGGGGATGCACATGGATGGAGTCTTCACATCATCTCGCCCCCTCCCCCCCCCCCCCCCCCCCCCCAAGCCCAAAAAAAAAAAAGAACCATGACATTAGGTGATCTTTAAGGTCAATGACGCAATGGGAGGTCCATACATCCCTTACAGGCTATCCTTCTGCCCCTTATGGCCATTGCATTGTTGAGGTAGCTCATTGTTAATAAATGCTTTTATTTGCAGAAGCCAGTATGGCAGTACTCTACCCCCATTAAAAATTAAATTTTCAGCATGTTCTTACTAGTGTGGAAACTCAATCATCAATATATCCTATCACATGATTACTGTAACCCTCTTTTCCACAAAACAAATATGGGCCATAACTTCTTGGTGACTGCAAAACACATGAAGCTTTGGGGAATCTATGTCATGCCTGACTGACTGTGAGACTCTTGTGTTCCCTGTGCTTTTACATTGTGGCTGTTCACTTTTAGATTAAAGGGAACTTAGCCACATTACTGAACAATAGATATAAAATGAAATTGTTATTTTCCATACCCACACCCATAATAGTTTCAAAACATCCCACACATTGTTGTTTACATTGAAGGGCTTGTAGCAGTCAAATCCTGCATGGTCTGAAACACAGACATCAGACCACGAGACAGACACATGAGGAGTGTCTAACTCTAGGCTGGCATAAGTACTCCTCTGTGAGCTACATGCAAAACTCTATTTAATGTGATTTATGTCTTATATGAACACAGGGTGACTTTTGAACTGTTGGAGGTGCAGTGCCATACTCGCAATGAGAATTAAACCACAAAGTTGTAACTGGATTGCAACTATTGGAACAGAGAACGCAAAATGCCTTCTATTGATGTGGTATTGCCATCCCAGTTTCACACACATTGGGTAATTAACAAATGAATGAGCTAGCTGCACCTTTATCTTATAAAGTATATAGATATCCCTAATAGCAATGACATGAATCAGTAACTTACATCTGGGGTCAAGGTAAACTTTTAGTTTTTATGCGTAAGTTACAATGTATGCCAGATTTCTATCTGTAATGTATAATACATAGTCTTGCATAATCAGATTAATCTTTTGAAATGCCTTGTACATTTGGGTCAGCTCTCAATTACAAGCATAATGTCAGATGACATCTACTAAGTGGTAACACAAAATTGCTGATTGTGTCTAGGAGTGATACAGGAAGACAAGACATTAGCATGTCAGTGTCAACTGATTCAGTCATATAGATATGGATAGACAAAAACGACAATTGTAAAACAAACTGTCAGAAGGAGTTGGATATTTCATTTGAACATGATGTAACTGAGATCCATATTTTCAGTAAATCGCTGTCACAATCATTTAGAGGTGATCAGTTTGATATAGATTAGAGTGGACAACAATCATAACCACAGTTACCAAAGTGTATGATGGCTGGTAGAGATTTTTTCGATAGTGAGTGAAGGTATTTTGTTCGCACCTTTGATTTTATTTATATTATAAAACAAGTCACCAAACTATCTAGACCTACCTTTCTACATTTTCGCAAGTTTGACTGAAAAACAATATTAATTTATAGTGTTAGTTCCTGAATTGTAATATGATGGCATTAGTCTAAAACTGTTGTTGTTGTGGTCTTCAGTCCAGAGATTGGTGTGATGCAGCTCTCCATGTGCAAGCTTTTTCGTCTCCCAGTACCTGCTGCAATCTACATCCTTCTGAATCTGCTTACTCTAAAGCTAGTAAATCAATATCATAGTTTGAACAGCAAAAGGCAACTATTGCATTTTGATTAGATTAGATTATATTAGATTAGATTAATACTAGTTCCATGGATCATGAATACGATATTTCGTAATGGTGTGGAACGAGTCGAATTTTCCAATACATGACATAATTAGGTTAATTTAACAACATACTTAAGTTAATATAACAACTTTATTTTTTTGTGTTTTTTTTGTTTTTCTTTATTTTTTATTTTTCTTTTTTTAAATTATTTTTTTTTTTTTTTTTTTTTTTTTTTTTTTTTTTTTTTTTTTTTTTTCTTAATTTATATCTAAAAATTCCTCTATGGAGTAGAAGGAGTTCTCATTCAGAAATTCTTTTAATTTCTTCTTAAATACTTGTTGGTTATCTGTCAGACTTTTGATACTATTTGGTAAGTGACCAAAGACTTTAGTGCCAGTATAATTCACCCCTTTCTGTGCCAAAGTTAGATTTAATCTTGAATAGTGAAGATCGTCCTTTCTCCTAGTATTGTAGTTATGCACACTGCTATTACTTTTGAATTGGGTTTGGTTGTTAATAACAAATTTCATAAGAGAGTATATATACTGAGAAGCTACTGTGAATATCCCTAGATCCTTAAATAAATGTCTGCAGGATGATCTTGGGTGGACTCCAGCTATTATTCTGATTACACGCTTTTGTGCAATAAATACTTTATTCCTCAGTGATGAATTACCCCAAAATATGATGCCATATGAAAGCAATGAGTGAAAATAGGCGTAGTAAGCTAATTTACTAAGATGTTTATCACCAAAATTTGCAATGACCCTTATTGCATAAGTAGCTGAACTCAAACGTTTCAGCAGATCATCAATGTGTTTCTTCCAATTTAATCTCTCATCAATGGACATACCCAAAAAATTGGAATATTCTACCTTAGCTATATGCTTCTGATTAAGGTCTATATTTATTAACGGCGTCATACCATTCACTGTACGGAACTGTATGTACTGTGTCTTATCAAAATTCAGTGAGAGTCCGTTTACAAGGAACCACTTAGTAATTTTCTGAAAGACAGTATTGACAATTTCATCAGTTAATTCTTGTTTCTCAGGTGTGATTACTATACTTGTATCATCAGCAAAGAGAACTAACTTTGCCTCTTCGTGAATATAGAATGGCAAGTCATTAATATATAATAAGAACAACAAAGGACCCAAGACTGACCCTTGTGGAACCCCATTCTTGATAGTTCCCCAGTTTGAGGAATGTGCTGATCTTTGCATGTTACGAGAACTACTTATTTCAACTTTCTGCACTCTTCCAGTTAGGTACGAATTAAACCATTTGTGCACTGTCCCACTCATGCCACAATACTTGAGCTTGTCTAGCAGAATTTCATGATTTACACAATCAAAAGCCTTTGAGAGATCACAAAAAATCCCAAAGGGTGGTGTTCGGTTATTCAGATCATTCAAAATTTGACTGGTGAAAGCATATATAGCATTTTCTGTTGAAAAACCTTTCTGGAAACCAAACTGACATTTTGTTAGTACTTCATTTTTACAGATATGTGAAGCTACTCTTGAATACATTACTTTCTCAAAACTTTTGGATAAAGCTGTTAGAAGGGAGATTGGACGGTAATTGTTGACATCAGATCTATCCCCCTTTTTATGCAAAGGTATAACAATAGCATATTTCAGTCTATCAGGGAAAATGCCCTGGTCCAGAGAGCTATTACACAGGTGGCTGAGAATCTTACTTATCTGTTGAGAACAAGCTTTTAGTATTTTGCTGGAAATGCCATCAATTCCATGTGAGTTTTTGCTTTTAAGCAAGTTTATTATTTTCCTAATTTCAGAGGGAGAAGTGGGTGAGATTTCAATTGTATCAAATTGCATAGGTATGGCCTCTTCCATTAACAGCCTAGCATCTTCTAATGAACACCTGGATCCTACTATATCCACAACATTTAGAAAATGATTATTAAAAATATTTTCAACTTCTGACTTTTTGTTCGTAAAGCTTTCATTCAATTTGATTCCTCTGCTCTTGGTTGACCTGTTTCTCTTTTAATAATATTCCAAATTGTTTTAATTTTATTATCAGAGTTGCTGATTTCAGACATGATACACATACTCCTGGATTTTTTAATAACTTTTCTTAATATAACACAGTAGTTTTTATAATTTTTGATAGTTTCTGGGTCACTAATCTTTCTTGCTGTCAGATACATTTCCCTTTTCCGGTTACAAGATATTTTTATACCCTTAGTAAGCCATGGTTTGTTACAAGGTTTCTTACGAGTATATTTAACTATTTTCTTGGGGAAGCAGTTTTCAAATGCATTTACAAAAATGTCATGAAATAAATTATATTTTAAATTGGCATCAGGTTCATGGTACACCTCATCCCAGTCTAACTGTTGTAGGCTTTCCCTGAAATTTGCAATTTAGAAAGTTGTAGGAGTTCAGTAACAATCTTAATGTTGTTTTTAACAGTTTCTCTAATGCAGTAATGCAGCTACTGATTTCACACGTTTATCTCTAATTTAAAAATTATGGCACCCTATATTTGTGCTATATCCAATTGGGGAAATCTGGAATATTTCCCACAACATGCTCTGCATCTTTGGCTGTACTACAGGGTCGTGTTGCTTGTTTGTGGCAAAAGTTTATCAAACAGTGTTTACATGAGCATAGAGTTGGCAAAACTGTATATTTTCATTGAACGTTATGCCACAACTACAAAAAGCACCTGAAATACACAATCAATCAGTGCTGCCAATTCACCGACCATCACCTACATTAATTGTATGAATGTTTATCAAGCAGTTGGGTTAATCACATTTAAATAGAAACCCATTATTTTGCAATTCTCTAATATTGATTTTCTTTCTGATAATACTGATGAAGGGCAACCAAAGTTGTGACTCTGTGGCTTGGACTATTTCTCACAGTAATGCTTCCAACAAGGATTGAATATCATAGTGCTAAAGTCACCAACGACTTGTGCTTGAATCCAAATATGTTTAGGGATTTGAATATAAAGACGCTACTAAACGGTTTATTTGATAATGATGGTCAAATGTTGGTAACAAAACAGTTTCAGCTCATAAAAGAAGAACAGAGAATAAGAGAAAAATTAACCAATGACTCAGTCAAGACAAAACACGCAAGAAGCACATGAAGGAGGTATTTATGAGTTTAAGTCTTTCTCAAACATTTTCCTTTACTAGTTTGAGTTTTGTTTCCTTGAAACAAGTGATTAAAGTTTCTTGTACAAGGGAGAGAGTGAACTTAATTACCAAAGACAGAATAAAATTGTCCGATCTATCAAAAAAGTAAATACATTTTCTACGCACAAGACATTAAATACAAAGGGCATTCAAAAAGTTTTGCACAGTTGTCTCTATTTTTTTTTTATTTTTTGCGGGAGGAGAATGAAGCTTTTTGTGAACATACTTGGAACATTTAGTTATACATCGAGCCTACTCAATGTAGCCTCCATCAGCTGTGATGCATCTGGCACAACCTTCTTTCCATGATGTAAATTAAGTTGGTAAAATTCTGGAGATTGACTGTTACACCATCGCTTGTCACAGGAAATAAGGTCTTTCTCACTATCAAATGTTTTACTGCGCAGGTGGGCCTTCAGATGACCAAAGAGGTAAAAATCAGACGGAGCCAAGTCCAGACTGTAGGGAGGATGAGGAACAATTTTCCAACCCATTTTCCTGATTTGTTCCTGCAACATAAGGGCTGTGTGGGGTTTGTCATTATGGGGTTTGGTATAGTCATGGTGCAGTGACTGTACCAGTGATACCACACTACACAGTGACAAACAAGTCATTTCAGCAAGCTGTCGTATCATCACACATCTGTGATTTTGGATGATTTGATCAGTGGTCTCCTTATTCACATCACTCGCTGACGTCTACATCTACATCTACATACATACTCCACAATCCACCATACGGTGCGTGGTGGAGGGTACCTTTTACCACAACTAGCATTGTACGAGCCCTAATCTCTCTTCTCTTATCTTTGTGGTCTTTCCGCGAAATGTAAGTTGGCGGCAGTAAAATTGTACTGCAGTCAGTCTCAAATGCTAGTTCTCTGAATTTCCTCAGTAGCAATTCACAAAAAGAACGCCTCCTTTCCTCCAGAGACTCCCACCCAAGTTCCTGAAGCATTTCCGTAACACTCGCGTGATGATTAAATATGCCAGTAACAAATCTAGCAGCCTGCCTCTGAATTGCTTCTATGTCCTCACTCAATCCGACCTGATAGGGATTCCAAACGCTCAAGCAGTACTCAAGAATAGGTCATATTAGTGTTTTATATGCAGTCTCCTTTACAGATGAACCACATCTTCCCAAAATTCTACCAATGAACCGAAGACAACTATCCGCCTTCTCCACAACTGCCATTACATGCTTGTCCCACTTCATATCGCTCTGCAATGTTACGCCCAAATATCAAATCGACGTAACTGTGTCAAGTGCTACACTACTAATGGAGTATTCAAACATTACAGGATTCTTTTTTCTGTTCATCTGCATTAATTTACATTTATCTATATGTAGAGTTTGCTGCCATTCTTTACACCAATCACAAATCCTGTCCAAGTCATCTTGTATCCTCCTTCAGTCACTCAACGATGACACCTTCCCGTACACCACAGCATCATCAGCAAACAGCCGCACATTGCTATCCACCCTATCCAAAAGATCATTTATGTAGATAGGAAACAACAGCGGACCTACCACACTTCCCTGGGGCAGTCCAGATGATACCCTCACCTCCGATGAACACTCACCATCGAGGACAATGTACTTAAGAAGTCTTCGAGCCACTCACATACTTGGAAACCAATCCCATATGCTCGTATCTTAGTTAAGAGTCTGCAGTGGGGCACCGAGTCAAATGCTTTCCGGAAGTCAAGGAATATGGCATCCGTCTGATACCCTTCATCCATGGTTCGCAAGATATCATGTGAAAAAAGGGCGAGTTGCGTTTCGCATGAGCGATGCTTTCTAAAGCCGTGCTGATGCAAGGATAGCAACTTCTCTGTCTCAAGGAAATTCGTTATATTCAAACTGAGAATATGTTTGAGAATCCTGCAACAAACCGATGTTAAGGATATTGGTCTGTAATTTTGAGGATCCATCCTTCTACCCTTCTTATATACAGGCATCACCTGCGCTTTTTTCCAGTCGCTCGGGACTTTAAGTTGGGCAAGAGATTCGCGATAAATGCAAGCTAAGTAAGGAGCCAATGCAGTAGAGTACTCTCTGTAAAACTGAATTGGAATCCCATCAGGACCTGGTGATTTATTTATTTTCAACCCATTCAGCTGCTTCACAACCCCAGGGATGTCTATCACTATTTCCTCTATACAGGAATATGTATAAGACTCAAACGGCGGTATGCCTGCGTGAAAGATTTCTCAAATGCTAAATTTAAAATTTCAGCTTTCATTTTGCTGTCTTCCGTTGCCAGGCCAGACTGATCAGTGAGTGACTGGATGGAAGCCTTCGATCCCCTTACCGATTTTATGTAAGACCAGAATTTCCTTGGGTTTTCAGCAAGGTCTTTTGCTAAGGTATGATGGTGGTAATGATTGAATGCTTCACGCATCGCTCTTTTTACAGCAGCACGAATCTCTACTAACTTTTGCTTGTCCTCATTCTCCCCGATCTTTCTTGTACCGTGTGTGCAACTGCCTTTGCTTCCTGAGCATTCTCCGAATTGCGCTGTTAAACCACGGTGGGTCTTTTCCATCCGTAACCCACTTTTTCGGCACATACTTGTCCAATGCATGATTTACAATGTGTTTAAAATTTGCCCATAATTCTTCCATGTTCATCGTACCGGAAGTAAATGAAGTCGATTCATTTACTAAGTGGTCTGCCACATCATGGATTGTCCAGTAGAGAGAAATCACCTTCTTTGAACCTCTGCAACCACCACCGGATACTGCTGTGATCCACTGTGTCCTCCCCATGAACAGGGAGCAACTACCTGTGAATCGATGTGGCAGAGCCATCGCCGATCTTGAACAGGAACTCCATTACCAGACATTGTCGCAACCTGACATCTACTTCACAGTCCATTATGGCTCACCTGTAAATAAAAGAAAATATTTTTTTACACCAACTTATAGCTAAATGTTCCAAGTATGTCCACAAAAAATTTCATTCTCCTCCTGCAAAATATAAAAAATTAGAGACGTCTGTGTGACACTTTTTGAATGCCCTTTCTAGTCCAAGAAGAAGACCAAACTTGTCAAGAGTATTATTAAGCAACTGACAAATCAAAACGCTAAATGAAATTTAATTCCCACAAGCTGTGACAGAAATGGTGACAAAGTACTGCACCTGTTAACTAAACAACCAATTATAGATGAATTAGATTTGCTCCTGCAGGCAGTATTTACATCACTGACAGAAAATAGTTTCCATAATACAATCACTAAATAGATTACAAAAGTAATTATATAATGTAGGAGTAAAAGGAGACAGACCAGTAGAAGCATTGAGTCGTTGACAGTCATTCCCCTCTAAAGAGAAGTAGTTGTGTGTGACGCTGTAATTGGTTTGATGCGTAAGAAATGAGATATTGGGTTTGGGGATGAAGGGATACTGGGAAAGGTAGTGTTTGATAGCAGCAAGGCCATGTGAATGCAGGATGTTGGTGTATATGGAGGTGACAACAACTGTGATCAGGAGGGATCTAGGTGCGGATTGGGGAGGACTGAGAATCCATGGTTTATACCTTTCATATGAGAGGCTAGGCTACAGTCAATTGGTCTGAGGTATCAGTCGACGGAAGAGGAGATTCTTTAACTGAGAGCACAGTAATCAGCTACAGTAGAGTGTCTGGGGTTGTTGGGTTTATGGATTGTGGGAAGCATGTGGAAGACTGGTGTTTGGGAAGTCAGGGTGAGGAGGGAAATCTCTTCAGGGGAAAGATTCTGAGATGGGCCTAATAAGTTCAATAGGGATTGGAGATTATACAGGACTTCTGTGACTGGATCATTATGGCAGAGCTTGTAGGTGGAATAGTCAGACAGCTGACCAAAGCCATCTGTGAAGTAGTCACTGTGATTCATCACGACAATGGTGGAGCCTTTGCCTGTAAGGAAGGTGATTAAATCAGGGCCTGTCTTGCAGTTGTGGATGAATATTCTTTCTTCAATTGAGAGATTTGTGTTCTTTGAAAGGGATATGAGGTAGGATGGTGAGGCTAAGTTGGATGTAAGGAATAACTTGAAGATTACTGGAGAGTGGTTTGGTGGAAGAGGTGGAAGTGACCATTGATGGTGGTAGGAACTAGGAGGAGTAAGTTTCAAGGTGGGAATTGGGTTGAGTTTGCTTGGCGGGACTGGTAGTAAATAAATGTTTCCAGTGTAGGGATCAGGAGAAGGAGATTAGGTCTTTGACAAGACCAGGATAGTTAAACCTGAGTGTTGGAGGAAGATGAGGTCTTTGATTAGGACTGAAAATTCTGAAGGATTGTGATGGTTGGTGGACAGGTAGACAACAGTGTTATAGCTTTGCTTAGATTCTGGGTTTCATGGAATATTGGGAGGAAGTTTTGGAGGCTGTAACAGATGGAAAAGTTGAGCAAAGTGAAGTATATGTCCTGTGAGGGGTGGACAAGGGGCTTCACTGGTGGTGGGATAGGTGTTTATGGGTAGATGTACTCTAAGGCGGGAGTAGGATGTCAGTAAATTTGGTAATTTTTGGAGGTGGTATATAGAGTGCTCTTCCAGATGTTGATCAAGGGTTTCAGTCTGGTAGGTATGAGGTAGACAGTTGAGACTGCACAGTAACAGTATCTTGTTGAGGGAGAAGGGGTGGTTCAGGGATGCCTGCACCATGGGGATTTGTTTCTGTAGTACCAGTTTAGTCAGAGATACAGACTAGCGGAACCTGAAAATTTGAAGATCATTGTGAAAGATGGGGTGGGATCCAGAGAAGGAATTTTTATGTTAGCCTATGGGGGGAGGTGTGTGGATTCCATGACTTAGACAGCATTTAAAGAACAGGATGTGGAAATGGACTTCAGCTAGGAATCCCTATTCATCACTGTTGAAGACCTCCCTATACACCAACATCCCTGATACCCATGGCCTTGTTCTTTGTCTTGTTTGGAGTCATTACATACGATACAATTAGTGTACTAAGGTAATGTACAAAATAGTTCCATTACATTCTTATAACAGCATTGGAATCTGGGTGGAGGCTAGCTCTCAAATAAATAAAAGTTGTGATGATGATTTGTTCAATTTGCTCTCCATTCATGTCTGTTATGTTTCATGTGTTGTGGGAAAGAAACTTGCCACGGAATGGGGGAATATCCCTTTTTTAAGTCCCACAGGGATTGGATCTGGTCTCACTCCTGTTCTTAATGTCATGAACAACCCTGATGATACAAGCATGTTAATAAATGCTCCAAACTCAGCCTTACCAACTACCACTAAAATAAGAGCTGAATATGCTGATAAATGTCTCATAGCAAAGTTTTAAGTCTTGATTTATCAGGTTTATAGTATGTGTTTTTAAACAAACCAAACTGATTTACTAGCACATTGCTGTTATCACTAGCACCAGAAGTAGACATGAGGGATCATACACTGAATTAAACATTCCATGTAAAATTCCTGGAGGTTCAGTTGGACATCAAGTTAAAATGGAGTCGACACACAGACATACTATCAAGAAACTCATTTTGGCATGTTCTGTCTTTAGAAGCAGCCCTCATTGTGTTAAGCGAAGAACAATAGTGATGGTTTATTTTGTATATTTTTACTTCTTGTTGTATCATGAAATTATCTCCTTGTGCAATGCGCCTAAAATGAATAAAGTGTTGATTTATCAGAAGCACACATTAAGAACAATGTTAAGGTTTATGCTTACTAACACTTTTTATTCCATATTCGCTGGAGAGAGAAACAGTGGACAAGAAGTTCAAAATGACACAGTCTAAGTCCAGTGTGGTGGTTGTCATTACTAGGTGCCTGACATAATATGCAGATCATACAGGGCACCAACAAGAACTGCCATTCCTGGCAGAACACCCACTTATTTCAGGCAGGTCAGTCACAGTATCCTACTAGATGATGCAGTGATCGTCTCAAAAGCCTGGATTCCTTCCAGCATTTGTCTTGTGCCAGCTGGTGGAAGCTCACAGCACCGTTGGTGGTGCATGCAGGCTTTAAGTATGGATCGATTCTGGAGAGTTGTGATGACTCCATCTCACTATCTGAGTCAGTTATATCAAACAATGTGTATAGTAGATAACTACACAGCTTGCAAATTTCTTAAACTTACTTTGCTATACACTAACTCCTTAATATTTTTTGTTGCTGAATATAAAAATCAATATTGCCTCCTTGCCTAAGTTCAGAGTGGAGGAAGCTACTCTGGTGCAAAGTTCTGGTGCCAGTTAACATGGAACATTAAGCAAGGAACTATTTCTCCCATCATCCCTGTGACTCCATACCCTCTACCTCTTTCCTTATACTGTACATCTAACCAATTACGTCTTCACACCTGGCTACTTCCCCTTTGAGTAGAAGATACACACCAAATCTGGGTACGGCCAAAGGCACCCACTTAGCACCCTCCTATGCCAATGTGTTTGTGGGCCAACTAGAGGCAACCTTCCAAGCTTCCCAAAGCCCTAATCATCTTGTCTATTTCAGGTTCCTTAATATCCTCATGAACTCAACCCTGGATGAAGGCACCCTACCCTCATTCCTAAACAGCCTCAACACTTTGTCTCCCATTCACGTCATCTGGTCCTCCACAGCCCAAGTGCCACCTTCCTCAACACTGACTTCCACCTCCCGGATAGTTTCATTTCCGTACATATCAGGCCCATTAACTATCAATAGTACCTGCATTTTGACAGCTGTCATCCCTTCTGCATCAAAATATTGCTCCCATATAACCTGGCCACCTTTGAATGGCATATCTGCAGTGAAGAATTCCCTTGCACAGAGTGCTGAAGGTCTCAGAAAGGCTTTCATAGACACACACTGTATCCAAAAACTAGTTCACAAACAGATTTCCCATGTCATATACTCACACAACCCTAACCTTCCTGCCACCTCCCAAGAACGAACTGCAAAGGAGCACCCCGCTCATCACCCAGTATCATCATCATCATCATCATCCCAGATTGGAGTAACTTAATCATATCCTTCACCAGTGCTTTAACTATCGTACATCATGCCCAGAAACAAGTTATCCATCCATGATCCTTCCCACAATCTTTCCCACTTCTCATAAAGTGGTATCTGCCACCCACCCAACCTACACAACATCCCAGTCCATCTGTATGCCACTCTCATTCCCAACCCTCCGCCAGATGCGTCTCATTCCAGTGGAAGACTCAGGTGCTAGACCTCTCTGATTCACCTACCTAGCACATCCTATTCTAGTCCTGTCACAGGCTTATCCTATCCTTTAAGAGGCAAGGCAGCCACATCATGTACCAGCTCTGCTGCAATTTCTGCGCAACGCTTTATGTGGGAATTAACACCATCCAGCTGCCTCCCAGAATGAATGTCCACAACTAAATTGTAGCCAATAGCAGAACTGACTAACCAGTGGCAGAATATACTGCTGAGCACCACATACTCAAGTATAATGGCTGCTACATAACCCATGCCATTTGGATCCTTCAACCCAGCACCAGCTTTTCTGAACTATGTAAACAGGAGTTATCCTTGCAACACATCCATCATTCTTGTAATCCTTCTGGCCTCAAACTCTATAAATGCACTGCACCCACACCCTGTTCCAAATGGTCTCCCCTTCCTCTGACCCATCACCCCTTCCCAATCTGCTCCTCCATGCATCATCATCATGTTCTGGGCAAACTCACTGGCTGAAGTGCCCATGTGTCCCATTCCTATCCCATGCATCTGATGCCACTCCCTCCCTCGTTCTTATTGCACACCCTTGCTGCCTCCCTCTGAGCTGTCAGCCAGCCTTCCCCAACCTTTCCTTCTGCCTACATTCTCACTCTAGCCATCCCACCCATCATAACATCCTACCCCAATCTAACTGCCAAGCTGCTGTCTCAGCTTTGTGTATTGAGAAAGCACAATGTAGAGAGAGCACATACATGCGTGCACGCGCGCTCGCCCGTGTGTGTGTGTGTGTGTGTGTGTGTGTGTGTGTGTGTGTGTGTGTGTGTGTGTTCCTTATTTACAACAAACATTTGTTATTAAAATGGTAATTCTTCTGCCTATGTTGGCATTTCCAGCAGAGTATCAAATTCAGTATGCTAATTTGATAGCTCCAGCCTTGAGCTATCTTAGAATTAATGAACAATTGAAGGGATGTTTCCTGTCAGAGTTGTATGTCAGAGTTATATACTCAACAATACATATGACTGTAAGCATGTAGATAAGTAAGTCATGTTTAACTGCATACACATTTCAGTCAGTTTAGGAAAAAGTGGAATACAACAGATTTTTGCTTATTTATAACAGTGCAACATGCCCACGGCATCTAAGTTTCTCCATAGAGTGTTGCATATGATCTCAGAAAGAAGTCCTAGGAGATAAAAAAAATGTCAATACAGGCAACCTAGCTAAGGCCTTTCATTGTGTAGACTGTCCTTTTCTACCTCAGTGAACATTCATTGATTCACTGTTTTCTGTGGATCCCATTTGTTCAGGGAAGTGGAACAAGCTGTGATCTCCTAAGACAAGCTGAACATCTGCTGTTTATCTGCTATTGGTAGCTAATTATTTACTGGAAAACAACTATAGTTTCAAAGAAAACAGTTACCTGTATCTGTAAATACTGAGTCCTGTTTGCAGCACATTTCTACCTGCCGTGCAGCCTTACAATGAACATTGCTGCTTGTCATACAGCTACCAGAATTTTTCAATCCTTGAGGCCAAATATTCTGATAATTTGTAAAAGAGAAACTATTGAGGCATGTATTACCAATTTCTTGCTTAATGTTACATTGTAATTTGCACCAGAGTAGATTACTCCACTCTGAACCCTAGACAAGGAGGCAATATTGATTTTTATACTTGTATTTTCAGTAAAAAAAAAAAAAAAGGAATAAGTATATAACAAAGTAAGTTTAAGAATTCTGAAAGCTGTGTAGTTATCTACTGTACACATTGTTTGACATAACTGACTTGGACAGCAAGATGGAGTTACCACAACTCTCCAGAATCAATCCATACTTGATGCCTGCGCCACCAATGGTGCTGTGAGCTTCGAGGGGCCACTACAAGACAAATTCTGGAAGGAAGCCATGTCCTTGAGACAGTCACAGCATCATCTAGTGGGAACCTGTGGCTCACCTGCATGATATGTAAGTGGGCACTCCGCCAGGAATGGCAATTCTTGTTGGTGCTCTGTATGATCTGCATATTACACCAGCCACCTAGTGATGACAACCACCACCTTGGACCTAGACTATTCTTTAACTATGTGATTCTGAACATCTTGTTCACTGTTTGTCTCTCCAGCAAATGTGGAATAAAAAGTATCAGTAAGTGTAAACCTTAACATAGTTCTTAATGTGTGCTTCTGATGATTAAACTTTTCATTTATTTTAGGTGCATTGCACCAGGAGATAATTCCGTGAAACAACAAGGAGTAAAAATATACAAAATAAACCAACACTCTTGTCCTTAGCTCAACACAATGAGAGCTGCTTTTAAAGACAAAACATGCCAAAACAAGTTTCTTGATAGTTTGTGTCAACTCCAATTTAACTTGATATCTAACTGAACCTCCAGGAATTTTACATGGAATGTTTAATTCAGTGTATGACGCCTCATGTCTTCTTCTGGTACCAGTAATAACAACAATGTGCTAGTAAATCAATTTGGCTTGTTTGAAATCACATACTATAAACCTGATAAATCAAGACTTCAGCTTTTGCTATGAGACATTTGTCAGTGTATTCAGCCCTCATTTTATTTTTAGTTGGTAAGGCTGAGTTTGCAGCATTTATTAATATGCTTGCATCATCAGCAAATGTTGCAGTTTTTTAATTGCTCTTTGAAGTCTGTAGAAGATTGTTTCTGATGTTAAGAACAGGAGTGTGACCAGATCCAATTCCTGTGGGACTTAAAAAAGGGATATTCCCCCATTCTGATGCAAGTTTCTTTCCTGCAACACATTAAAATAATGGACCTAAATGGAAAGCAAATTGAACAAATCTTTATCACAGCTCTTACTTCATTGAGAGCCAGCCACATCTGTTTTGTTTTCATGTTAGCACACTAATTGTATCTTATATAACCACTCCAAATTAGACAAAGAACAAGATAATCATGTCAGAAATGCAAAAAAGCAGTGATCTTCACCTGCTGGATAATGTAATATGTAAATGATTATGAAGTAATAACATATCAAACCCATAAAACACAGTTAATTCATAGGAACATCTGAAATTGTATTCTGTTTTAATCAACATCTAATGAAAATGTGTTACACCTAGTTGCTCCTTTTTTTATCATCCAATATACACAGAGCATTGTTTAGAATAATAAAGGACTATTGTTATCCATATTCATAAGCACAAAGTTTACCGATATTTAATGTAATTGTGTGAGTTTAATGAAGTAACAAAATCCAACATACGTCAACAAATCGTCAAAAGATACTTTCTGTGTAAAATACAAAATTACTGTAAATGTTAACTGAAAGCTCTGTAAAAATGTCTATTGAAAACATGGTAGGAACACTGTACTTAATTTTTTTATTGTGTAATTAATGACATTGTCAAAGTCATTGTTTAAACTACAAATCTGATGTAAATTCAAATTTATCATCGTTTCCTGGCTAATTTGTATTTGTGAATGCCAACAATGGTGCAATTGCTTGAAAATGTATATAAGGATGTGAGTTGGGGAATTCTAGGTTCAGTGTACCTGTTATTTCAAGTTGTGTTGCATGCTGAGGGTAATTCTACCAATCATAAACTTGCCAAGATCACCAGGACATGAATAAGAAGAAGTTATGTGTATTTTTACACCACTGATCTGATCTGAATAATTTTGATGAGACTTATTTGCAGCAAGTTCATGGCAACTTACTCCTAATAAGTTTTTAAGAAGAATTTTCACCATGAGTATTGTCCACCTCCGTAGCGTAGCGGTAGCATTTCCACCTATCATGCAGGGGGCCTGGGTTCGATTCCCGGCAGGAGACTGGGTATTGTGTGTCCTTCTTCATAATTTTCATTATCATTGACCCACAAGTCGCTGAAGTGGCATCAACTAAAAAGGACTTGCAATACGGTGGCCGAACACCCCCACATGGGGCCTCCCGGCCAACAATGCCATATGCTCATTTCCATTTCCATCGTGAGTATTTATAAATTCAAACCACGACTGTCTAGCAAAATGCTGGAGCGAAACTAAGAGATTAAAAATTGAATTTTGGAGCCAAAATTATACATGTGTTTATCAATATCGTGGACTCCAACAACTAAGATAAGTACTCTATAAATTTATATCATTTTCTTTGCTTTGCCCAGTGTTTTTAGGTCATGAGAAGAATTTTTTGTTTATTTTTGTTTGTTTGTAATTTATTAAAAATCAGTGACCTAGGTGAAGTTGTTTAAGAGAAACAGGAAATAGATGAGAATGTAGACTCAGAGCAAGACAGTAATGACATGCTGTCGTTAGTGAACAGTTGATGGAAGTCATGAAGAGGGAGCCGTCGGCAGAGACTTAAGTAGTGATTGCTCTACTTTTAGTGGGTTGTGACAACTGGGAACTGTTAGGCAGAAACAGCTATTTATTTAAACAGCACACATAATTCTTAGGAGAGAAGTTTGGGCAAGCAGGACAAGCACATAACAAAAAATTTTGAAAAACAGAGCAACATTCTTGAAGCGCTAAGGAAGGTCCGAGGGGATAAGGTATACAATATAAGCAGACATGTAAAAGAAGTGAAAGACCACCTGACCAACACAAACATGCAGGTCAACAACTTTAAGGACTAATCAGTTTCAAAATGTATGTCAGTATCGAACTCCAAGTAACTGACACACGTATTAGCACAGTTGAGAATGATTTGATAGATGGACTGGAAAGAAATGATAAAAGTTTTGAGTTAATGCATAGGATTATTAAAAATAAAAGGAAAATACTTGAAGAAGAATTAATTAAATGAAAAGAGTCTGTCGATGGGAAGCTGGTAGATGTAGTCAGTAAAATAGGAAGGGAAATGAACAAAATTCACCACAAAGTCACCAATGCAAGCAGTAATGTTGATGCATGTCAAAGTAGCATACCAGATCTAGTAATAAACTGTTTGAATTACAAGAGAGCTTAGTTGCTAAGAGTATTGTTAGTACTTGTGGCAGTGTATAGGAAAATGTAAATATGAAAATTTTCCAGGAGGCAATAAATTAAATCTGTTGGTTTTATTTACCAGTATAAAGATTGTATCTAGAGTACCTGAAGCCTTTAAAATCAAATTTGTGAATAGTTTTTGGATGAAGAAGCATTATCTTTATTTATATTAGCATAGATATGACTTTCAATGAGTTTGAAAAATGTTTTTATGTTTTTTAAAAGAGTTTGGGTCAGAGACTAAGCAACCTAGAATAAAAAGTGAATTCCTAAATGGGTGTAATTTGAGAGAAGTTAGTGGCTGGATGAGAGATTTCTGCGAACAATAGTTAAAAACATTCAAACATTTGGATAATCAACTTGAAGAATGGATTCAGATTAATGGTTTAAACAGCAGGTTAATGAAAGAAGTCATGTGGGGATTAATATATGAATCAGACGTTTCTATTGAACAGTTTCTAAGTTATGTAGACAAATTAGACAAGGCATGGGAGAGAAATGAAAGACAAAGAGACAGACAAAGGGAATATGGTCACTGCTAGGATAGGGGATGGTCTCAAAATTATCATGGGCAAAGATATAGGACAAGAGAGCCAGGAAATCATAGAAATGATTATCACTGGACTTATAATGGGAGTGAAAACTTTTGGAATGACAGGAATAGAAATGAAAATAAGGAAGATAAATAGAGAGGTAAAACATGGGAAGAAAATAACAGGACAAAAGATAGAAGGAATGATTAGGGAAACTGAGGGGCATACCATTGGGAGCCTGTCAGTTTATGACAAGAAAAATGCACAGAAATTAAGCTAATAGTTGCAGAAGAGGAGGAAGAAATGATTTGTAAACAAGATTCCACCAAGGAAGAAATGGGAGAATATATCAGACTAACAGAATTAATTTTGACAAGAAACTCTGGGAAGCCATACAAAGTGAAATGAAAGACGAAAAAGGCAAAAATCAGAATATTGAAATAGAACTGGATGAGAATGTTTTGACAAACTTTTTTGATGAATCTAGTAGGCAATCTGTGTCAGCAGAAGAGAGTGTAATAATAATTACAATGAATATCCTGAGCTTGAATGTGTTGAAACTGAGGATCATGTACTGAATGGGGAAGAAAGCAAGTAGTTGGGTAGTTGTGAGGAGCTTATTGAGATTATTAGTATTGTTTCTACTGAGAAAAATGAAGAGATGTAGACAGACAGTTGCGTTATAGATGGCAGTGTCAATAGTGACATTTCTGATTCTAAAGAATAGGAAGGTGCTTTCCTTTGTGAAGAATTAGACTGGATGATTTATGATGAAGTTAAGAAGGAATAAACAGTAAAAAATGCTACTGGAGACACAACCATGTGAGGTAGGGAAAAACAAGAGAATGCTATGGAAGTTCACCATAATCAGGTCATGCCTGTAGACACCAGTCCACTGGTAATGATGTAAAAAGCAAAGTGAACTTATTGAAGATAAGATATTGAAGGTAACATGGGAGCATTTTAATTATATGGGAAGTGGTAGTCAGATACATGGTATACTGAAAGAGCTTTATCAGGTTTTGCATCTAGAGTGGGTGTTGGATGGATTTTAAAACAAATAACAAATTAACAGGCTGTAATGTCCTTTTGGTGCTTTGCAACTGTTCATAGGAGAAGAGTTAAAGAAGAACGGAAAGATATGGAATTTAAGGAAGCTGGAAATGATTTGTTAGATGAAACTGAGAATAAAGGTCAAAGTGATGTGCAAGGGAATCCATATATTTGTGTATAAAATGAAATGCCTGGTTGACTCTGGAAGTCCTATAATTGGAATCTCAGGAAAGTTAAGGGATAAGAGTGTGGAAAATTTTGTTGAGTTTCCAGTAACTCGGATTAAATACAAAGATGTATTGTGCTGTATTTATATTCATCTCAGAATAGAGATAGAGATCTTTTGGGTAGGGTGGATAGCAATGTGCGGCTGTTTGCTGATGATGCTGTGGTGTACGGGAAGGTGTCGTCGTTGAGTGACTGTAGGAGGATACAAGATGACTTGGACAGGATTTGTAATTGGTGTAAAGAATGGCAGCTAACTCTAAATATAGATAAATGTAAATTAATGCAGATGAATAGGAAAAAGAATCCCGTAATTTTTTAATACTCCATTAGTAGTGTAACGCTTGATACAGTCACATCGATTAAATATTTGGGCATAACATTGCAGAGTGATATGAAGTGGGACAAACATGTAATGGCAGTTGTAGGGAAGGCGGATAGTTGTCTTCGGTTCATTGGTAGAATTTTTGGAAGATGCGGTTCATCTGTAAAGGAGACTGCTTATAAAACACTAATACGATCTATTCTTGAGTACTGCTCGAGTGTTTGGGATCCCTATCAGGTCGGATTGAGGGAGGAAATAGAAGCAATTCAGAGGCGGGCTGCTAGATTTGTTACTGGTAGGTTTGATCATCACATGAGTGTTACGGAAATGCTTCAGGAACTTGGGTGGGAGTCTCTGGAGGAAAGGAGGCGTTCTTTTTGTGAATCGCTACTGAGGAAATTTAGAGAACCAGCATTTGAGGCTGACTGCAGTACAGTTTTACTGCCGCAAACTTATTTTTCACGGAAAGACCACAAAGATAAGATAAGAGAGATTAGGGCTCGTACAGAGGCATGTAGGCAGTCATTTTTCCCTCATTCTGTTTGGGAGTGGAACAGGGAGAGAAGATGCTAGTTGCGGTACAAGGTACCCTCCACCACGCACCGTATGGTGGATTGCGGAGTATGTATATAGATGTAGATGTAGATGAGACATGTCAGTTTTTGGCTTATGATATACATAGTTACATAATGTCTTACTAATTTTATGATGAACACATTATTAAACTCTTTTTCTCATGATATACATTTCTTAGTGTCTAAATTTTCAGACATTATTTTATTTGGGGAGATACAGTAAGTTGGTGAAAAAGCAAGTTTTATCATCATCTTTTGTATGAGGTTGCTTAGTGATAGAGGACCTGAATGAAAATTTGTTTTTGTCCATGTACTGGATTGTAAAAGTAAAGGTTGACTTCAATTGGGGTGATACGATGTTATTATTCACAGATCCAAAAAGTGAAATTTGCTCTGAAACAAATATAGTAATTATAAATAACAATAACAGTAGTAACCAAATCAGGTTGGTGGCATAGTTGGATGAAAGGGGTTATTATGTGGAACGTGAGAGTCTTATGATGATGATATGGTAAATGAATCGTATAGTCAATTGATAGAAAGTAATTATAGAGAATCCATTAGGGGGGGGGGGGGGGGGGCACTCTCTGTTATGTGTCATGCATGTGGAAAATGCAAGGGCCCAAACCATGTGATGTTTACTTCCATAATTTCATGTTTCTGATGTCATATTTTCTCATTTTGATCTTTGTGTCTGTCTTATGCAAATGTTTCCACTAATAGTTATGTATATATCTATCTTACATGTTCAGTTGTTCATAAACTACTAAGAGTACAAAGTGGGATAAAGCAATACCAGAGTAAGTATGGAGAAGATAAGAATAAAATATTTACTTCTTTTGTAAGACTACACGGAGAAATTCTATGTATGACAGTTTGTATCATTTGATGTTATTTATTATACTTATGAAACCTCGCACATATGTCATATCATGATTAACCAAGTGCTCAACTTCTTTTGTAAATGTTGTCCGCAGCTCATGGTCTCGCGGTCGTATTCTCGCTTCCCGAGCACGGGGTCCCGGGTTCGATTCCCGGTGGGGTCAGGGATTTTCACCTGCCTCGAGATGACTGGGTGTTTGTGCTGTCCTCATCATTTCATCATCGTTCATGCAATTGGCGAGATTGGACTGAGCAAAGGTTGGAAATTTGTACGGGCGCTGATAACCGCGCAGTTGAGCGCCCCACGAACCAAAAATCATCATCATCATCATTGTAAATGTTGTAAATCTTACGCATTTGGAGAACTTCACCCATAAAAACAGTTGTTACATACGCAAGATGTTTTTTAGAGTCATGAAGTAGTTATAATGAGTCTACTGGTAATTGGTGAGTTGAGTTGGTGCAAAACAACAAAAATGCAGAAAGTAATACACAAATAAATGTGAAAGGTCATTCTCACTTTAGTGGATATGTTGTTGTTCTACCTAAGAACACTGTAATTTGTTGCTCAAACAGTACACCCACATGGAAAACAAGATACAAGACAATTAGCAATACACAGGTGGCTGGTGGGGACTAGCATGCTGGTCCATATAGACATTAATTCCAACAGGGGCACAGATGGCAGGCTGCACATGCAACTGCTGTCATATTAGCAGGCCTGTTGGCCTCCAGTGGCCAAATCAAGCACAAACTTCACATACAAACTGTGAAATGGTGCACACACAAAATAGTTACAGCACTCCTCTTTCTTTGTGCAGAAGTGAGCACTGTGCTCACCTACATTTCTTCTGTGGACAAAATGGTGTGGCAAGTCGTGCAACATGGTGCGACCAGTGTGTAGGTCCGGAAGTGGTATGAGCAAGGATAGGTGTGGCACCACATCCCTGTGAGAGACCACACAGTTGAACAGGTGATGCTGGCACAGCTTTTGTTTCCACATCTGAGTCTAAACCCAGGGTGGTGGCAGCGAAATAGGTGCACCGGCCATGATGGAGGCAGCAGTGGCAGAGTGTCAGCTACATCATGGAGGCTGGTGTCCCATCATGGCCACTGACCACTGAAGGGAGCATCCATAGCAGAGGAGACAAAGCAAAAATGTCAGCAATGGTGGCAGAAGTGAGGGCACTGGCCATGGTGTAGAAAATGGCCCAGCTGATGGAGGATGCAGTGGCGACATATCCACTCTCGGCACACTCCTGCCCATTAAATGTCA
The DNA here is from genome assembly GCF_021461395.2 of Schistocerca americana. Classification (NCBI taxonomy): domain Eukaryota; kingdom Metazoa; phylum Arthropoda; class Insecta; order Orthoptera; family Acrididae; genus Schistocerca; species Schistocerca americana. The sequence continues at coordinate 338,750,727 of NC_060123.1, read as the reverse complement.
TAGCTGGTTGATATATAGTGATGCTCTTCCCTCAGCCTGGTGGACAACACAAAGACATTGGCCAAGGGTACTCTCAATTACTACCAGCACCCATTTCAGCGAGAGGTCAAATTCATGTACCAGGCTGGATACATTGTGGTGCCAGTGCCTGTGGATTGCATGGTGCTGGCCAAAGTAGATGTAGCAGAATCCAGGGCTGATAACCATGCGACAACTCTGTTACACTTTTATCATCACCAGGGATGAAACTTTAAGAACTGAGGAACTGGTCAATAGCTACTTCCTGTGACACATCCAAAATGTATTTTTTCATCTGAGCCTTAAGTGTTTGTACTAGTTATTCTGTTTTCCCATTCGACTGAGGGTGAACGAATGAGGTGTGACATGACGAACACCACTTATTTTATAAAAATCTTAAAACGTGTGTGGAGGACCTTCCATTGCAAAAATTTTTGACAAAGCTCAAAGCAGAAGTAGACACACAATGCACCACATATGGAAACTTAGAAGAAGCATTAATTGCAATAAGGTAGCAGAAATTTTAAAAAAAGTCCTGCAAAACCGACATGAATTTCTTCCCAAGGCTGCTGTGGACAAAGAAGCATGGGGAGCCACATGATGGATGGCATACTGTGGGCAGGCTTCTACAACTTCCGCTATTTCCCCATCAATGCCTGGACAAATAATATGTCTGTTTGCTAACACTTTTGTATGTGACACACCCAGTGGTCAACATGTAATAAATGCATAATCTCATGCCAAAGGGAGGACAGGACTACAACCCTTGGAGTGGTGTTCTCTGTAGCTCATAACAGCAGTCTATCCCAAACAGAAAGATGATTCTGTAATGCAAAATAATTTCACAAAGGATTAGAAACACAGCCCAGAGGTTTGTCTAGCCAGCTGTGTTGCACGAAAGAAACAGCTTTACTTAAAACAGATCTGTAGCTACTTTCACTACAATTTTAGTGCTGCTAATAGGGAATCCAGCAGCAACATTTTGAGCTTGCACGTCTAATTGAAAACAAAAGTAATTCCTCTATATCAAACTCAGGATCCGGATCAATAGGCAAACGCTATAAGGCATCAGCATTTGCATGTTGTGCTTAGGTTGAAAATGTGTTTCGTATTTGTACGAGGGTAATCCCAAAAGTAAGGTCTCCTATTTTTTTTTTATAAGTAAATAGACCTGTTTATTTCTATAATGGTTTACATTAGTTTACAGCTTGAACATTTAGCCGTTTTTCGACATAATCACCATTTCTGTCAATGCATCTTTGTAGATGCTGTGGCAGTTTTTGTATGCTCGTGTCATACCAGCTCACTGCCATCCTGTTCAGAAAGTTATGAACCTCTTCTTTCACCTTGTCATCGGAGCTGAATCTCTGGGACCATAATTAACACTGACAGGTACTGTGAGACTCTGAAAAAAACTAAAACGGGCAATTCAAAACCGGAGAAGAGGAATGTTGAGCAAGGGTGTACACATTCTCCATGACAAGGCTCGCCCATACATCACTCGGCAAACAGTTGCTCTCCTGCAACAGTTTCAGTGGAAGGAAGAGGTTCATAACTTTCTGAACAGCATGGTGGTGAGCTGGTATGACATGGGCATACAAAAACTGCCACAGCGTCTACAAAAATGCATCGAGAGAAATGGTGATTATGTCGAAAAATAGCTAAATGTTCAAGCTGTAAAGTGGTATAAACCATTGTTGAAATAAACAGGTCTATTTACTTATAAAAAAAATAGGAGACCCTACTTTTGGAATTACCCTCGTATCATGGAATGAAAAAACTCCATTGTTGTCATGACAGGAAGAAGCCCATTGCTGTAAGTGATGCGCAGCTTTGTCTGGCAAGGATGCCACAGAGTTAAAAAAAAACACCAGTGGCTTGTGGTCTGTGATCAGATGAATCTTACACCCTTTAATAAAATAAAAAAAATAAATAAATAAATAAATAAAAATAAAAAAAAAAAGATTTTTTTTTTAAAGCATACATTATCACCAAAGCTTCTTTCTCTATCTGAAACTAATCCTGTTGCACTGAATTTAAGGATTTAGGGGCTTATGCAGTAGGGCGTTCAGATCTTCCTGCATACTTATGAGCAAGGGCAGAGCCAAGGAAAAACTTGGAAGCATCTGATGCTAACACAAGGTGATAGCCCAACTGAAAAGTGACCAAAAAAGGGTCTGGCTGCAGCTTAGATTTCAATAACTTGAATTCCTGGTCACAGGCTAGGGACCAGTGGCAAGGAACATCTTTACATAATATGCATGGGCTGGTTGTGAGATAGTAGCAACGTCCAGTATGAATTTGTGGTAGTATGCAATTTTGCCTAAAAATGCCTGTAATTCTTTGACAGATGTGGCAGCTGGCAACATGGCAATAGCATTGTGGTCTTTTGTTGGGAAGTAAATTATGGTAAATAAAGAAGGATTAATTAAAGTGCATACTGTGTATACTTGTCACCTATAGTGGTGACCCTGATGTGACCTGTTATGGAATTTCTTTTTCATTCTGAGCCATAATTATGCTCCGACATTATGACGACACCACCAGCCACTGTCAACACAGAAGATTAAGGATTGCCAGCAACTGGTTCTTCTCTACAATCTCCTACTGTTCCTGAATTACATATTGCTTCTTCTGGCAACACCTTGAGATGGTAATGTAAAGTTATTGCCTTTTTGACCTACTAGGCTGCAATTATGGTTCACACAAGTGGTCACAATTTTTCAACTGTACAACCTTACTTCAGACGTGGACCAATTCACCATTGTCATTTTTACAGCTAGACAGTAGCACAAAGAAGACACGAAAGATAATCAAACAAAAGACATACACAAAATATAATGTTCAACTTCCTGGACGTTGGCTATTGGCTCCTATTAACACAAAAATCTTCATAGTTGATGAAAATGGAAAACATGTCACAGTTTCAGTTGACCACCTGGAAGTGGCATTTACTAGGTTACCACAGCCTCCCCCCTCAATGTGTGGGTCCTCTGGCCAATCCTCCTCAGCCTCTCATGCCAGACATGCCCCCCTCCCCTCCACTCCAGCCCCTCAGACCTTCTGGTAGATATATCAAATTCAACTATATTGAGGTCCAGGGTACTCCAGATTTCCAGAGTGACAGTGACTCATTTGTTCAAGCTTAGTTCTCCAAAAGGAGGGGTGGGGGCTAAAGTGGTGAGTGCAATAGTCAACGACCAAGAAGTTGAACATTATATTGTGCATTATATCTTTTATTTGATTATCTTTTGTATTTTCTTTGTACTACTGTCTAGCTGTAAAAAATGTGCCTGTGTTGTACTCTTTTGTTGGAAAGTAAACTGGGGTAAATAAAGGAGGAGTCATTAAAGTGCATACTATGTACACTTGTCACCAATAGCATTAATATTCTGGTGCAATGATTTAATGCCAGCAAGCAATACTTCAAAACCCATATAAATAATGAACAGTTGAAAAAACTGTGTCTTTTCAAAATTGCAACGGAGTTGTGTGTCAGAGGGTAGTGGGTGGAACGATAAATAGTTACAAGATGGCACCGACAGTAAATTACGAGTATGTTAGTTCCCAGCATAAGAGCAACAGAAATAATAAAAAGTGCTTAATGTGTAACAAATTCAATGTATATCATGGTCATGTGTGTACTGCGAGTTTTACTACCAATAAAGTTTCTAAAAGAAGAAACAGGGCGGCACAAAATTGCGAAAATGAAATCATACAAGGAGCGAGCACGTCATTGTAGGAATTGTGAGAGCAGATATCTATACTTGCTGCTGCAGGACACATGCTGTAAAGGGCATAATGTGCATAATCTGTAAAACTATATATCATTTTACAGCTGTAAATGTTAATCCAAGATGAAAACAATGGTGTTGCAACAGGTGTAATGTATACGGCCTTGGCAAAATAATAATGAATGACTGCAAAGATGAAATCATTGCCATACTGTTAGAAGAGATAAATACTGTAAAATATAAACATGGCAATCTCAAGGTACAAAAGAGTGAATGTGATAATAAAATAAACCTTGAATTGTTAGATACCAGTGGTAGGACTTCGGGCAACAAACGTGATGGTGTATGTAAAAAATGCAGAAAAACTGCTAAAAGTGGTATTATATGTGTAAAGCGTGAGTCAAAATTTCACTTTTGATGTGCAAAGATAAACTCCTCATTAAAATGAAATGAGAACTTTACAAACACATGGAAATGCAATATGTGTATTTGAAGTACTCGGTGACAATACTGACAAAGTATGCTTTTGTAGGACACACTGAACATAGCTCTCAGGAACTCTACTGATTCTACACATCAAGGATATATTAAACAACTTCTGTGTGGTGTTGTTCTTACTCTTGAAAACATCTGCCAACATGATTCTGATTGTAATCACCTGAGAAACCTTGTGATTCTTGCTGACAGTCACAGGTGTGGGATCACTTCTTGGGTAAATGAAGTGGCAGAAACTGTGAAGGCAAGAGGTTTTAGCAAGCCTGAGGCATTGCTGTGTCAAGTAACAAAGTTCATTCATTCAGTGGTAATTGGTGAGTTATTATTGAAAGATTATTTTGTACTATTTTGTGCCTCAAATGATGTGTATCAGAATGAAACTTCAGTAGCCTACCAAGAACTAAAGAAAAGCCTCAGTTACCTGGGAAAAAACAAATGTTATGTATGTAAAAATTCCACATTGGTGTGATTTACCATGCTGGTCATCTGTGAACAAAGAGACCAATGCTGCAAATAAACAGCTGTCAAATATATGCTGTCAGTTTGCAGGACAGAACTTTCTGGACATCAAAAATACTGACCAAAGATTCCATGCCACACATTGCCTTCATTTGAATGGCCGTGGAAGAAAGTCATAACTCAAAAAGTAATTGAAACAACCACATATAATTCTCTCATGTCAGATGCAAGAGAAGTTATAAAATGCTGTACCTCCCATTACTAAAAAGAGAAAGTAGTTAACACTCAAAGAAAGCCTTTTTTAGACTGGAGGATAGGGAAAGTTCCAGAGTAAATGTTGCACCCTTTAAGGGGAGGTTTACTATCTTTCAGTTCAAAAAATCGATTTTTAAAAATTGCATTTTTGGATCCATAAAACTGTTTAGAATTCACCCCTGAAACGGTTTTTCCAAATACAGAACGGAAATGTCTGTTACTCGCTGTTGAACAAGAAAACACACCTGCCTGAAATCGGCCTTTTTCATGAACACGTTGTTTTTTTTTTTCAGGAATTTCGAATTTGTAGCTGCGAAAAATTATTCTATGTGCTTGCCCATGACTAAAACTGATAAAGTGATCAAGGAGCCTACAACGTAGCCTACTATGGCTTGGCAATCTGACGGCATTCCGGTTTATTTATTTATCTCTTGTTCCGGTGATCCATGTTGTGACATTATCACAGGACATGGAACGTGTCAATTTTACAAGCTTTTGGCCAGAATTTATGGTAATACATAAAACAAAACAAAAACAGTAAACAGTAACTTAGGTCCCACTACAAAAAAATACATTTTAGAGATAGATAGAGATTACAAAACAAAAAACAGTAAACAGTAACTCAGGTCCCACTACAAAAATACATTTTAGAGATAGATAAAGATTACAAAATAATAAGTGTTACAGAGAAATAAATCTTGCAAAATATATGTTTACAATAAAAATATTCGGTATTACAGATACAAATTTGGGCATACATTTGCAATTTACAATACAAGAAATGTTAAACACTGTAGTTCAGGAACTCTTCTAATTTATAAAATGATCCTTGCAATAGGAACTGCCTTAAGGTATTTTTTAAACAAGAGATCATCATCTACCAAACACTTAATTCTTGAAGGGAGGGCATTAAAAATCTTACAGCCACTGAAATGGACTCCTTTCTGCACCATACTTAGATTTGGCTGTTCATAGTGGATATCATATTTCCTTCTAGTATTGTGACTGTGATATGCACTATTCAGCTTGAAGAGGGATTTTTCTTTCCTTATGAAGAACATCAACAAGAATATATATTGCACAATGGATGTAAGTGTTTCAAGCTTCTTAAAAAGATACCTGCATGTGGCTCTAGGATGGACTCCACACATGGTCCTTATGGCTCTTTTTTGTACACACAGTACTTTTTTAGCCAGTGGCTGATTTCCCCAAAATATAATTCCAAATGCCATAGTTGCATGAAAGTAACCATAATATGCTGACTTCATGGTTTCCATATTTCTATAAGAAGAAACAATGCGCAATGCATATGTTGCTGAAATTAGTCTTTTGCACAGATCCACGCTGTGGTTTTCACCAATTCAGTTTGCTGTCAATATGCAAGCCTAGGTATTTTGAGGAATCTACCCTGGTTATCGTCTGCTCACCTATCTTTACAAATATTTCCTTATCTTCAGATGTTTTGTGGAACTGAATGTAGTTTGTTTTACAACAATTTAAAATAAGACCATTAATGTTGAACCAGTTCACCGTTTCATTTAAAACCTTATTTGCCGTTACCTCAAGCTCATCTACTGAATTATCAATAAGTAGTGTAGTGTCATCCAAGAAAATGGTGAATCTACAATATTCCGTAGAGAGAGGAAGATCATTTATAAATATAATAAAAAGTAGGGGGCCCAGAACTGAGCCCTGCGGCACTCCACATGTGATGGTACCCCACTCTGAAGATACTGGGACACCATCTTGACTATCTACTACAACTCTTTGTTTCCTGTTTGACAGATGTGAGTCGAGCCATTTCCCTGCTGCACCACTTATACCGAGATGTGCAGCTTTTTGTAAAAGAATTTGGTGATTTACACAGTCAAATGCTTTTGTTAGGTCACAAAATATGGCGAACACTTTCAGTTTTTTGTTGACAGATTCCAAGAGTTTGCCAGTAAATGCAAATATTGCATCTTCCATTGACAAACCTTTCTGAAATCCAAACTGACTTTTGCTGAAGCTATTGTGTTCACTGAGATGCTTAACTATCATGGCATGCATTAGTTTCTCTAAAACCTTTGAAAAGCTTGTCAGTAGTGATATTGGCCTATAGTTAGCAGTATCCGTCTTATCCCCCTTCTTATACAGCGGTTTTACAATTGCACACTTAAGCCTCTCAGGAACTATTCCCTGCTTAAGTGATGCATCAAAAATGTGGCTAAGGACTTTACTTACATGGTTGGAGCAGTATTTTAATAATTTGTTAGAAATGTTGTCAATTCCAGCAGAGATTTTACTTTTCAGGGATTTAATAACTCTTTCAATTTCTTGAACAGTGACTATTTTTACCTACTGAACCGGGTACTCTAGCTTTCAAAAGATTCAAGTTCGGTGGAACAGATGAAGAGGGCAATTTGGGCAACGTATTTCCACAAGTGTTCGACGGATGACCACCCACAACACCAGAATTGTCTGGTTGCGGAAACTAGCTGGTGCAAGTGGTGCATTGCAGAGGCTACCAGACATCTGGACGCTCTCCAAAGAAGTTCAAGAAGTGATTCATCCGATCTACGAGGCCCTTTTGGAGGACGAGATATTGTACTGGTGCTTGGGAGGAAACACACATCGATGAAAAAAATCCTATTTTTTTCAAATGGCCGCCATTTAGTTTCCTATGGTCCAAATAACTTAAGCGAGGTACAATGCCTAAAGAATCTTATATACATTGCTAATGTCAACTCAATTTTTATTTTAGACAAGCCGGTTGACTTGTGACATACCGCGCATGGAGGTCTACATCGAAAGTTTGTTTCGTTCCGACAGCACTTCCGCCTTTGGTCTTCGACATTTCCGGTCTAAAAAATTCCAGTTTGTAGAGGAAATATCAATAAACATTTTATCCAAATTTGACATTGATATCTATAACACATCCCGAGAAAAAAAATTCTCAAAGAACATGCTTTTTTCGGGCCAAAGATAGTTAACCTCTTCTTATTAATAATTTAGCTTATGTCAAATCTAACATCAAGAAACCTGTCAGAAGTGCAATAGATTATCTGAATAGCTTAAAAACATTTCACCAAAATATAAGAAGCCTTTTAAATAAAGAAGAAGAACTAATGCTTTCTCTTCAAGGCACAGTTGACATTGATGAAACTATTGCTAATGTGCTCTACCTAACGAAACATCACTTGGAAGCTACAGAAATCAATAAAATACATTTAAATAGTTATAGAATTGTTTCTTACTACTGCAGGACCAACTTAAGGCAAGGTGGGTTGACATTTTATAAGCACAATACCTTTGGATCACAAACCATACATGTAGCTCAATACTGCACTGAACAACATTTTGAATACTGTGCTGTCAAATTAGAACTGGAAACTCAGTTCCTCATAATAACTACACTTTACAGTACACTTATGGGTAACATTAAAGAGTTCCTCTTGCAGCTAGAATTAGTTCTTACAAAAACTTCATAGGAATAACAGTCAGATTATAGTATTTGGCGATTTTAACATTAATTTTCTTTTAAATAACAGAAGTCATAAACAACTGGAATCATTAAAACTTCCTGGTAGATTAAAACTGTGTGCCTGACCGAGACTCGAACTCGGGACCTTTGCCTTTCGCGGGCAAGTGCTCTACCAACTGAGCTACCGAAGCACGACTCACGCCCGGCACTCACAGCTTCACTTCTGCCAGTACCTTGTCTCCTACCTTCCAAACTTTACAGAAGCTCTCCTGCGATCCTTGCAGAACTAGCACTCCTGAAAGAAAGGATATTGCGGAGACATGGCTTAGCCACAGCCTGGGGGATGTTTCCAGAATGAGATTTTCACTCTGCAGGAACCATAATGAGCCATAGAGCTACTAGATCACATGCAAACCACACCAAATACTGCACTGCAATTCAAAAGCACAGCTCCTAAAGAACTTAAAAGCTCTGGGTCTTCTGGATATGATGGAATATCAAACAGGAGTCTAAAATCATGTGCTGACTTTATCAGTCATATATTATGCCATTTACATAACCAGTCAATGAAAACTGGAACATTTTCAGACAGACTGAAACATCCACAAAAGTGGGGCAGGAATATACTATCATATCATCAGCCTACTCTTTACTGCCAGTGTTCTCAAAGGGGGTGTTTGAGAGAGTAGTTTATGATAGGATTCATGGCCATATGACACAAAATGGCTTACTGACATCTACACAGTTTGGCTTTCATAAGGGATTCTCCATAGAGAGAGCTGTATTTAGCCAAACAGATGAAACTGATGATGAGTGTGGTTTCAGCTCTCTGAGACTGCAGACATGTGTGCAAGCTGCATTTGCATGTGTGTGTGTGTGTGTGTGTGTGTGTGTGTGTGTGTGTGTGTGTGTGTGATTCCCTTTTTTGACGTAAAGCGTCATTAGTGGTAGTAATTTTTGCTTGGTTTCTAGCCTACATCTGGAAATGCCATCAGCCAGCATGTCTTTGGTTTCTTTCTTAATTAGACACTAATACTTGTACTCTAATTTTTCGCTGATTTGCAGAACTATGCATTTTTTATCTTTTACAAAGCAACTTTTTTGTATGTGTGTACATGGTAGCTTGTGCTTTACTAGTCATTGAATGCTTCATACATTCTCATTTTGAGAACCATCTAGACTGGATTAGGTAACAAAAGATTAATTATAATCACCCTGTATATAATGTCAGATGTATTAGACCTTACCTGGAACAGCAATTACATGAGAAGATGATTCAATATTAATATTAAATATGGCAGAAAATGAAACTTCATCCTTATCCAGTTGTTCAGAGACTATCTTCTAGTGCAGTATTATTGAGAAGAATTATTTCCTTGTTGGCCATGTGCCATCAGATAGGGCAAGTGAGAGTAATATCAGTTATTTCATTTGCAATACGTATCCCCACTATAATTCTCAATGAAGGGCTTTTGAAATGTCAAGGAACGTTCCACATACTTTCTTCTGTTTATCCTTTGCTCTAGTTATAAAAGCTAGATGTATTCTTCTCAAAGCCATGCTATGTATCATCTAAAACACTGCATTTTCCTACAAAATTTAATATCATAGCTTTCATTACACTTTCTATTGCAAGGGACATTTGGAAATGATTAACAACAGTAATTTTTGTACCCTACTTATTATTACTAGACCTACGTTTCTAGCATATGTAGACTTAGAGAAAGCTTTTGACAATGTTGACTGGAATACTCTCTTTCAAATTCTAAAGGTGGCAGGGGTAAAATACAGGGAGCGAAAGGCTATTTACAACTTGTACAGAAACCAGATGGCGGTTATAAGAGTTGAGGGACATGAAAGGGAAGCAGTGGTTGGGAAGGGAGTAAGACAGGGTTGTAGCCTCTCCCCGATGTTATTCAATCTCTATATTGAGCAAGCAGTAAAGGAAACAAAAGAAAAATTTGGAGTAGGTATTAAAATCCATGGAGAAGAAATAAAAACTTTGAGGTTCGCCGATGACATTGTAATTCTGTCAGAGACAGCAAAGGACTTGGAAGAGCAGTTGAACGGAATGGATGGTGTCTTGAAGGGAGGATATAAGATGAACATCAACAAAAGCAAAACGAGGATAATGGAATGTAGTCGAGTTAAGTCGAGTGATGCTGAGGGTATTAGATTAGGAAATGAGACACTTAAAGTAGTAAAGGAGTTTTGCTATTTGGGGAGCAAAATAACTGATGATGGACGAAGTAGAGAGGATATAAAATGTAGACTGGCAATGGCAAGGAAAGCGTTTCTGAAGAAGAGAAATTTGTTAACATCGAGTATAGATTTAAGTGTCAGGAAGTCGTTTCTGAAAGTATTTGTATGGAGTGTAGCCATGTATGGAAGTGAAACATGGACGGTAAATAGTTTGGACAAGAAGAGAATAGAAGCTTTTGAAATGTGGTGCTACAGAAGAATGCTGAAGATTAGATGGGTAGATCACATAACTAATGATGAAGTATTGAATAGGATTGGGGAGAAGAGAAGTTTGTGGCACAACTTGACCAGAAGAAGGGATCGGTTGGTAGGACATGTTCTGAGGCATCAAGGGATCACCAATTTAGTATTGGAGGGCAGCGTGGAGGGTAAAAATCATAGGGGGAGACCAAGAGATGAATACACTAAGCAGATTCAGAAGGATGTAGGTTGCAGTAGGTACTGGGAGATGAAGAAGCTTGCACAGGATAGAGTAGCATGGAGAGCTGCATCAAACCAGTCTCAGGACTGAAGACCACAACAACAACAACAACTTATTAATGCACGTGAATTAATGCACATGAATCAATGTACATGGGATCTCTCAACATATTCCAGCGTACAAGCTATCTCTCAACATACTCCCCACCGACATCAATACACCAGTGCCGCTGTCCTAGCAACTTCTTTACTGCATCACAGAACCGTCGTTTTGGGGTACTAAGTACCCACCCATGAACATTGGCTGCAATTCTTTGTTGTTGCCAAATCTCTTACCTCACAGCATGCCATTCATGGTATTAAATAAAGCATAATCAGAAGGAGTAACATCTGGTCAATATGGTGGGTGTGGCACAACAACGAACCCCAGTGACATCAACTTTGCACACATGCCCATTGCTTGCGTGGGGCCAAACATTATTGAGCTGCAAGATCACTACTTTTCACCACGTTCCCTATTGGCTTTGCTGAAGCCTGTGTCTAACTCAGGATCTGCAAACTACAACCCATGGGCCAACACTGGCCTGCTAACACCATCAGTCCGGGGTGCGATAACAGATCAGGCCTGAATGGTATCTGGTCCATTGTAATTTTTTTATTACACTTGAACTTTACTTATTGAGCATCTCTCATAACGGGTGATTTGCACAAAGAGTAGAAGAAAATGTCATAAACTGACTCACTTAAAGTCCACATAAAGATCCTGGTAAGTGTCATTTTTAGCAGTCTTTAAAAATCATTTCAAAAACCGCCTTCTGGCCTGGCTCGATCTCCTTGGGCATTATAAAATACACTAAGTCCCGTGTTCTCCTGTAAACTACTGCTCTGGAAAATAGAAGCTCCAAAAATGCTGTATGCAGTCACCTGTATTGATCGCAATGTGCCTCACACAGTCATTATCAGCCCCATCACTGCTTAGCACTGCTTCGGCTTCTGAGACAATGTTGCAAAATCTTTTCTTCACTGGTGCATGAGAACCCTTGCAGAATCTGTTATGAATTCCAATTCTGATTTGACGTTGTTAACTAACACAAATTCTTTCAAGATGCACACAATGCAGTAGCTACGCACACTACAAATTTAATTAACAATAATGCTGCATACTTTTTGGGAAAATTTTGAGGTGCAGGCAAAAACAAATATTTTTAAACAACCTTCATCTAAAATAGGATGTACTGTACTACAAAAATTACAATACTGTGCTGTAAATCTGTCTGAGTACATATTTTTTGGGACAGAATGCACTGATCTATTCAATGTGGACTCCTACGCAAAAAGTGTTTCACTTAATAAGTGTTAATGACAAGTAAGATTCAGGAACAAATCACGTGCACTAATCTACGTGACACTGTAAATTATACAATTTACAATGCAAATAAATCATACAAAATACTTACAATAATCAGTTTTTATTTTATGACCGATTAAGATACACATTAACTGACATATATAATGTAAGTGAACATTTTAGCTGTAATTACTTATATTAGATTTCCTGAAAATTTACCATACCTAAGTGACATACATAGGCAAGTCACATAATGAAATTACGCATTGTAATTAAGATTAATGAGATTTATGTATGAGGGGCTCCCAGTATGTAATGCAACACATTTTTTTCTGAAAGCAGGTTGGTTTTATTCAGGATTCTTTTGGCTAGAAAACCCTATTTTTCAACATAATCTCCATTCAATGTGATAGACTTATGACACATTACTGGGAGAGCCTGTATGCTTGCTTGGTACTACTGTACAAGTTGACATCCGAGCCAACGTCTTGCTGCCTCAATAATCTCCCCATCATCCATGTACAGTTTCCCACAGAGTGCATCCTTCATTGGGCCAAATTGATGAACGTCGAGAAGGTGTGAGATCTGGGCTGTAAGCTGGATGGGAAAGAACAGCTGAACGAAGTTTTGTGAGCTCCTCTCAGGTGCACAGACTTGTGTGAGGCCTGGCGTTGTCATGGAGAAGAAGTTCATATGCATTTATATGGCGATGAAAACACTGCAGTGGTTTCTTTAATTTCCCAAGCGTAGCACACCTCAAAGTTGATTGTTGCACGATGAGGGAGGACATCAAACAGACCAATCCCTTCAGAGTCCCGGAAGACTGGCTGAGGTTAAGGCTTTGAACTTTTTCTTTGAATGAGAGGTGATGTGGTGCCACTCCATGAACTGACGTATAATTTGCAGTTTTAAGTGATGAATCAAAAAAATGGCTCAAATGGCTCTGAGCACTATGGGACTTAACATCTATGGTCATCAGTCCCCTGGAACTTAGAACTACTTAAACCTAACTAACCTAAGGACATCACACAACACCCAGTCATCACGAGGCAGAGAAAATCCCTGACTACGCCGGGAATCGAACCCGGGAACCCGGGCGCAGGAAGCAAGAACACTACCGCAAGACCACGAGCTGCGGACAGTGATGAATCCATGTTTCACCACCTCTGATGATCTTCCACAAAAACTTGTTACGATCAGCCTTATAATGTGCAAACAGTTCCACACAGATGATCCTTCATTGCTCTTTATGGTCTTCTGTTAGGCGGCAATAAACTCAGCAGCAAACACCTCTGAGTACCTCAAGAGGTGGACGAGTGTGTCAGCACTACCAGCAGAGACGTCCAGTTGAGCAGCAAGGTGTTTGATGGTGATCTGTCAGTCACATCAAATCAGTGTTCCACACACAATTCGAGTGTCACAGCTGTGTGCAGCCGAACGGTATGTGGGAGGCTGAATGGGTTTGCCCAACCTTGTTGCGATGACGATGGACACCTCGCCCAACTCATCATGCTTTTGTTCACTGCCTGGTCTCTGTAGACATTCTGCAAGCATCTATGAATATCTACGATGCTCTGGTTCTCCACCAAAGCAAGCTAAATGACACTTTTCTGCTTGAATGCACCTCCATTACAGACGACATTTGGAACATTATGCAGAGCGCCGCCATCTTCAGAACTTCATGAAACTATAGAGGCTGAAGTGGGAGTATTCGACGATGTTCCATGCAAATTAAACTTTTCTTCACCCAAAACTGGCCGAGAAAAAAATGTGTTGCATCGCTTACAATTGTTTGCAGTTGCGGATCAAGTTTACTACCGGAAATTATCAGCACCAACTTCAAATGCTCGTCAGTTACTTTAGATCAGTAAATATATTTTTTATAGTTCATTTTGGAGACAAGTAGGGCCGAAGGCGGAAAAAAGACATGAGAAAAATGTGTGAGTGCAAGACTGAAAAAATTTCAGAAATGATGAATTTAAATGCCATCTATCTTTTTAAAATCGCTTCATTGCAAATCAACCATTTCCAAGTTCTGAGGTAAGAGTTCCTTTATTGGGGAATGAAAAATCTTGATATCACTTGCAATTGCATCAAACTTTGAAAAACGAGACTCAAAAAGATTATTTTTAAAGCTCTCAAATTTTCAATTGCGAAATCTACCCGAAATAGAGTCTCTGATGGCTGACTGAACATTTGTCATATTTAAACACGTGAAACTTTTTTTGTTCAGTTAAGACTGAAACAAAACAATTTCGTGTCGAATGGATTTAATAGGAGCGTACAAATTAGGCAGTAGCTGATTTTCAGCTTATAATTTTAAATTGAGGTTGTTGATAGATTTCTTTAAATCTGTATGAAGTGCTAACTTCCATAACCACTCTTTTTTTTTTTTTTTTTTTTTTTTGTAACTTAGCTAAATGACGATTCGTCTCATTCAAGAAAATTTTGACTGTTGTTTGGCGCTCAAAAAACCGGGTCACGCCTTTTCCACAGCCAAGCCAGCGTACTGATGTAAAATAAGGTCAGTCATTTTCTTCAATCTCTTCAATAAACTCGCAGAATCGATGGTGATTGTGAACATGGGATCTTATATAATTAACAGTTGACATGACTGGCTAAAGCCAGTCATATCCAAGAACTTTCCGTGTACAGTTGATGAATGATGCAATGTATGTTAATGATTTTGATCCACCATCGGTTTCTTCCGCCTTTCACACAAGGGCAAAGACACCTTTGTTTTCCCAAATGTTTTTGCCACCATTAGTTGTGACACCTTATGTTTTTCCACTGCAGACTGTTTTTATTAACATAATTTTCTACTCCTTTGAAAATTTCTTCTATCTTGGCCGTGCTGTGAATGCTCAGAACGTCAACTGGCTCTTTTACACATCATAATCAGAGGGCCAAGGTTGTGAAGCAGCAAATAAAATCAAGTATGATATGTTCAGCTGCATGTTGTGCGAAAAGGTGGGAAACTTTGCTCTTGGCCACAGCTTGGCAGTGTCTATTTACCCTGGTGGACAGCTGGTTGTTAGTCATATGAGCAAAAAAGGCTGCACCAGAACTGGTACATGACATGGTTGCTTTCACAGCAGGCCTGGCCTCTAATGGGCTAGGATAAGCCTGTGACAGAACTGGTACAGGAAGTGCCAGGTGGATGAATTGGGTAGGTCTTGCACCTGGGTCTCCCACAGGTGTATGATCCCAGCAGCAAGGGGCTCGGGTTGAGAGTGGCATAGGAATGGACTAAGATGTTGTTGATGTTGAGAGGGCGACAGAACACCACTTTAGCAGCGGTGTGAAGGATCTTTGGTAGGATGTCCCAATCAAAGTTCCGACAAAATATGCGGTTCAGTTATTCTAGCCCCAGGTGGTAGTGGGTGATGAAGGAGGCATTCCTTTATGACTAGCTCTTGGCGGTGATGTGAGGATTGGGGGTGTGAGGAGAAATGGCGTGTGGGAGGGATTTCTTGGTGTGGATGAGATGACAGCAGTCAAAATGCAGGTATTGTTGGTGGTTGGTGGGTTTAATTTGGATAGATGTGTGGGTGGAACCATCAAAGAGGAGGTGGTTAATGTCAAGAAAGGTGGCACTCCTGGTTGAGGAGGACCAGGTGAAGCAGATGGGGAGGAGGGGGAGGCTGAGGTTGTGAAAGATTGAGGATAGGTAGTCTTGGCCCTGAATCCAGATCATGGACATATTATCAACGAACCAGACTATGAGTTTGGCAATTGTTTGTGTATTTTCTCTTCAAAGGAGATGTCGTGATTCAGGATACATTCAGTAAGGTTCATAAGGAATGAGGTAGTGGGTTTGGAGCCTGAAGGACGTTGGGAAAGATAATATTCAATAGTGGTAAGACCAGGGGCATAAGGGTTGGGTTGTTTGTGGGAAGAGACCAAACTGCGAGGTCATTGGTCTCGTAGGTTCAGGGAAGGACGGGGAAGGAAGTTGGCCGTGCCCTTTCAGAGGAACCATCCCGGCATTTGCCTGGAGCATTTTAGGGAAAATCACGGAAAACCTAAATCAGGATGGCCGGACGTGGGATTGAACCTTCGTCCCCCCGAATGCGAGTCCAGTGTGCTAACCACTGCGCCACCTCGCTCGGTGGGCATGAGGGATGTTGGTGTATAGACGAGAAGTGATCCAGGAGGTAAAGGGATGGTGATGGTGGAGAGATGATGAAGGAAGTGACTGGTATCTTTGACGTGAACAGATAGATAGTAGGCAGTTGGTTGGAGGTGTCGGTCAGTGAGCGTTGAAATTCTTTCAATGGGAGCACAATAACCAGCCACAATGGGGTGTCCAGGATTGTTGGCTTTGTGGATTTTGCAGAGCATGAGAGTGTGGGATGTCAAAGCAGTTAGGAGGGAAATAAATTCAGGGGAGAGGTTCTGGGAAAGTCCTGAAGCCTTAAGCAGGGATTGGAGGTTATGTTGAACTTCTGGCATGGGATTATTCTGACAGGTTTTAGAGGTGGAATAGTCATATAATTGACAGAGGCCTGCAATTCATGACAACAGTGCTGTAAACTTCGTTTTCAGGTAAGATGATTAGGTCAGTATAAGTGACCATACAGAACATAGTATAGAAAAGTTATTTACTTATAAATTTTACAACTGGGAATATTATGGTTAGGTCTAACATTTACTAATTCTATGTGGAAAATGGTGTGTGTGTGTTTCACTTATATGTTCTGCTTTCCCCCATAACCTTTGCTGTGAAAAACTATGCTAAATAACTTTGACTGTCACTGTTCACAAACTACAAAAACAAGATTGTGGACAGTTGACCAGTTGAATATGTCCGCCATCTTCTTTTTGTAGTTTGTAAACAGTGACAGTGCAAGTTACATAGTGCAGTTTTTCATGATGAAGATAACTGGGAAACCAGAAGAAGTAAGTGAAACATATTGCAAACACACACACACACACACACACACACACACGCACATACACACACACACACACACACACACACACACACACACACACACACACACACACACATCTTCCACATAGAATTACTGTAGTTAATATTGGGCCTAACCATAACATTCGCAATAGCAAAATTTCGATGCAAATAATCTTTTTATATTAAGTTCTGTACGGTTGCATGTGACAAACTGTGAAGGGAAACAAGTGAAATAAACAAACATAAGAAATCCAGGAAAAGCACAGCATGTGGTAACAATGTATGTATACAAAATTTTCTCTGATTTTCAAAGTTGTTAATACTCATATGTGAATGCAGGCTTTCCTGGTGTATACTGCTGATGAAATATTCTTGCGCGACGCTGCCGCCAGCCGTGTCAGTCTAGCTTAGAATCTTGGGGCGTTAGCAGCTGAGCATAGTCCAGGCATATAGCTGCTATTACAGGATTCCATGCCAAACTTAAATGGTAGCCCTCGTTCCTATTGACGAGATTGTCATGTTATCTTATTTCAACTGATTCCTTGACGACGCTCTCCCAGAAGCCACTGGCTCGACAAGGCATTTTCGTTTCTTCAAATAGGAAGGTGTGTCCCTCATCGAGGCTGTGTTCTGCCACGGCCGATTTGTCCTTGTTCCCCAGCCGTACGCATCTAATGTGTTCCTGTCAGCGTTGTGAGATGTACCGTTGTGTTTGACCAATGTACTGGAGCTCACACTTGCATGGTATACTATATATACCGGGAACTTGTAGCTGCAATTTGTCCTTCACCGAGCCCAGTAACTCCTTTGTATTTGGAGGTGGTCGAAAAATTGCTTTGATGTTGTTTTTCCCCATTATTCTCGCAACTTTGGCTGACGGGGGCCCAATGTAGGGGGAAAAGGGGAGTTTCTTCTCCTCTTCTTTGTGGATGGCTGTGTCACTCTTTTTCTTCCTCAATGCATGTCTAATGTGCACTTCGCTGTAACCATTCCGACGAAACACGTCCTTAAGGTGCTTCAGCTCAGCTGGAAGGCTGTCTTTGTCACAGATGGCTCATGCTCTGTGAACCAGCGGCGTTAGAACGATGTGCCGCTATGCTGGGTTATGGCAGCTCAAATCATGGAGATACAGGTCCGTGTGGGTCTTCTTTCTGCATACTGAATGTCCTAGCGTGCCATCTGCTTTTCTCCTTATAAGGATATCCAAGAATGGAAGACATCCAACTTGTTCTAATTCCATTGTGAACTGTATGTTTTTGTGTATGCTGTTCAGGTGTTCGTGGAATTCATTCAGGGCTTCTCTTCCATGTTCCCATATAATGAACGTGTCAGCAATGTAATGGAAGAAGTGTTTAGGTTTAAGCCACGTCGTTTCTAGTGCCAACTCCTCAAAGTGCTCCATATAGAGATTGGCAATCCCTGGAGCAAGAGGCGAACCCATGGCTACCCCATCAACCTGATCATAACATTCTCCATCGTATTTGAAATATGTTGAGGTGAGCACATGTTCAAATAATTTTACCATCTTGGGCTCGAAATAATCCACCAAATTTTTTTAAAAAAATAAGACGAAACCTGACAGGCTAAGCGCGTTTCAAAACCGTTTGCGTTTACATGGGAGCGAAACTAGATTGCGGAAATGGAAAACAGACAACTAGAAGTGATTTTCCAGAATCGATTGACTGAATCAGAAACTGGAACAGCTACTTTCCAGACGCCACATTTAACTGGGCTAGCAATTCTCTATCAGACCTTAACATGTAACCCGACAGCGAAAAACAGTTTGTGAACTCAGGTTTCGTCGTTCGGAAGACATGTCGCTTGTAAACGTAGTGACTGTTATGTTTTCTTTTTATTTGTGTTATGTATTACAGGTGGTGGCAATGCAAGCATTTATAATGAAAGCTGTTTTCAAGTATATAATATTAAAATGAATGTTATTTACTCATAATAATATTTATTCATATTGGTACAGGAAAGCGGCACACTGATAGATAATGTTTTCATATACCAAGATAAGTTTAATCAAATATAAACTTTTCCTGTTAAGAATGGTTTGTCTGATCATGATGCACAGCTAATTACAGTATATGATATAGTTCCATACAGTAATACAAAACAGTCCTCCAAAATAGTGCATTCAGTTAACGATTTAACAGTTCAAAATTTTAGGGAAAGCTTGCAACAGTTAGACTGGGATGAGGTTTACAGGGAACCAGATGCTAATTTAAAATTTAGCCTATTTCATGAAACTTTTGTGAGTATATTTGAATACAATTTCGCTAAGGAAACAGTGAAATATAATTGTAAGAAACCATGCAAAAATCCATGGCTTACTAAAGGGATAAAAGTATCTTGTAAACAGAAAAGGGAAATGTATCTTATAGCTCGGAGGAGTAATGATCACGAAACAGTGAAACATTATAAAAACTACTGCTCTGTATTAAGAAAAGTTATTAAAAACCCAGAAGTATGTGTATTGTGTCTGAGATTAGCACATCTGACAATAAAATTAAAACAATTTGGAATATTATTAAAAGAGAAACAGGACGACTGAAAGCACTGGAAGACTGTATTTCTATCAAACTCAATGAAAAGTTTGTTAACAAGAAGTCAGAAGTAGAAAACTTTTTAATAAGCATTTTTAAGTGTTGTAGAGAAAATAGGATCCAGCTATTCATTAGAAAATGCAAGGCAGTATATGGAAGAGGCAATAAATATGAAATTTGATAAGATTTAAATCCAACCTACCTCTCCTACTGAAATTATGAAAATAATAAAATCACTCAAAAGTAACAGCTCACGTGGAATTGATGGCATTTCCAACAGAGTACTTAAAGCTTGTTCAACACAAATAAGTAGAACTCTCAGGCACATATGTAGTAGCTCAATGAAACAGGACATTTTTCCAGATAGACTCAAATACACTATCGTTAAAACATTGCATAAAAAAGGGATAGGTCTGATGCTAACAACTACCACCCAATCTCACTTGTGACAGCTGTATCCAAAATTCTTGAAAAAGTAATGTATTCAAGAGTAGCATCACATACTTGTAAAAATGAAGTACTAACAAAATGTCAATTTGGTTATCAGAAAGGCTTTTCAATAGAAAATACGCTTTCTCTGATCAAATATTAAATGCACTGAATAACCAAACATCCCTCATTGAGGATTTTGTGATCTCTCAAAGGCTTTTGATTGTGGGACTCACGAAATTCTTGTACATAAGCTTAATTATTGTGGAATAGGTGTGACAGTACACAAATGGTTTAATTCATATTTAACTGGAAGAATGCAGAAGGTTGAAATTAACAGTACAGATAGTCTGAAAGAATCAGCAGAGTCCTCTAACTGGGAAGGTATTAAGAATGGTGTCTCACAGGGTTCAGCCTTGGAACCATTATTGTTCTTAATATATATTAATGACTTGCCACTATATATTCATGAAGATGCAAAGCTAGTTCTTTTTTATGATGATACAAGTACAGTAATCAGATCCAACAAGCAAGAATCAGCTAGAAAAATGTAAATAATGTCTTCAGAAAATTATTAAGTGGTTCTCTGCTAATGGACTCACACTAAATTTTGAAAAAACACAGTTTACACAATTCTGTACAGTAAATGGAATAACACCATTGATAAATATAGACTATGAACAGAAGTCTGTTGCTAAAGCAGATTATTCAAAATTTCTGGGTATGTGGATTGATGAGAAATCGATTGGAAGAGACATATAGATGATCTGCTGAAACAGTTAGGTTCAGCTACTTATGCTATTAGGGTTATTGTAAATTTTGGTGATAACCATATCAGTAAATTAGCCTACTATGTCTTTCTTCATTCACTGCTTTCATATAGCATCATATTTTGGGGCAATTCGTCATTAAGAGGGAAAGTATTCATTGCACAAAAGCTCGTAATCAGAATAATAGCTGGAGCCCACCCAAGATCACCTTGCAGACATTTATTTAAGGAACCCGGGATATTCACAGTACCTGAGCAATACATATATTCACTTATGAAATATGTCAATAATAACCCATCCCAATTCAAAAATAACAGCGAAATGCATAACTACAACATTAGAAGAAAGCAAGATCTTCACTATTTTGGATTAAATCTCACCTTGGTACAGAAAGGGGTAAATTATGCTGCCACAAAAACCTTTGGTCATTTGTCAAATAGCTTTAAAAGTCTGACATATAGCCAACCAACATTTGAAAGCAAATTAAAAGAGTTTCTGAATGAGAACTCCTTCTACTCAATAGATGAATTTTTAGATATGAAGTACTAACTGTAAAAAAAACTTATGTTAAAGTGACATCTTCCACATCATTACGAAATGACATATTCATGATCTGTGGAACTAGTATTAATGTATGTATGTATGTTAATAGCATCTCGTGATGCTAAAAAAGCAAATCACTTCTAGTGAATGAGCTTTTTTACAGTTTCCTTAAGGCAGAAAAACAAAAATACCTACTGCAGCTACAGAAGAGGAGAACCACCAAACTATTTGTGGTGTAAATTCTCTGTATTATGGCCAATCCACACTGTCCATTGAGCCACCATTACATCACGACACCGTCATGTCAAGGTGTATTCACTCTGTCGATCACTTCACGGTGCATCAAGTCAATTCACGTCACGTGATCTCAAATTGCATGCCTGTCCACAACCTATTTTTTTTCGGGGGAAATGCGATCATCCCAAGCCGATTATCAACTGTTTTTACGCACAAAGTGCACATATACAGCGTGGTAACTATTATACGTGAGTCCACATTTATACGAAAATAATGTTTATTGGGCTGAAATAGTTTGCAGTTTGCAGGGATGGCTTGTATGTTAAAGAAACAAGATAGAGTGCAAAACAACACAAAAAAAGAGTGTGGGTCCAAAAAATGTCGTTATATGGTGCAGAAAGAGAAAATAAGGAGGTCGAGAAAGAGGTATCTTCATTTCATGTATTTTAAAGTTGAAGCATCAGTTATTTTATTTGTTACATCAAATTGTCTCCAGAATTACTAAAAGAAAAACAGTGTTATGTGTTGCCATAACATTCGATGAAAAACTGGTTTTTGTAAGGTTAAGTTTCGTTGTTTGTCCCTTTGCAAATTTTTCTCCAATAGTTATATCTCCCGCAATACCTTACCCTTCAAGATTAATAGGTTTTCTACAGGTCTTATATTTGGCTTTTAATAGTTCTTATTTGTACTGGGGTTAGCTAGTGAAACCACATAAATATTAACCACTGATGCCTGCAGAACAGTGTCACATACAACCCAGAGACCTACTTAACAATAAATATGTCTGCCACAAACACATTTAGACAAACAACTTTCAGTGTCTGAAGGTTTCAGGCCATTTCTTTATAAAAAGCTATAAATGCCTGCAGTATACGAATAAATTCCACCAACTAATCAATCTGATTCAGTTCACAGCCCTTTTTAAATATTAAATTGCAGCCATATTGCATTCATTTCATTTTAAAATGTTAAATACCATACCAGTATGAAAGGCCACTTTATAAATGTAGTAGAGGGCAAATAATGTAGTACAATGATGCCATGCAATTCAGACTGTTGCCTCATTGCTTCAATTATTCTTTTGTTATTTATTATAAATTTTAGCACAAGAAAAAACTAAACGAAACAATTTTATAACAAATAATGTACAAAAAAACTGATGTTAACCACTAAAACAATGACTACATGAAATATGGAGATCCCACAAGGAAATGAGCAAAGTGTTCACATGATTAACAACTGACAGATGATGGCAACCACCAAAACTTTCTTGCCAGAGACTTTGACAATGCTGTGACATGACATGATGGGATGGGATGACAAGTGTGGATTCCGCCATTTGAAATGCATTGCAGAATGTTTTGATGGGATGGTACCTGACATGATAGGGTGGCCAGTGTGAACTGGCCTTTAGCCATCACTTGGGCAACAACGGAGTGCTGACTGATGTTGTTGTGTGGTAGCTTAGTGGTAAAGTGATTGCTTTTCAAATAGAGGAATGTGTTAGTTTAGTGTTCTAACCTTGCTGGAGATATGTTGTGTACCTCTTCTGTAAAACAGCCACTAACAGGTAGATCTAAAATTAGTAAAAAGTTCTAAGGCAATTTCTCTTCCATAAGTTTCATCGCTGCCTTGATTATGTACTCTGTAGATATAAGATGAAAAACTTGCTGAATTGCACACTTGTTAGCACCTCCTTCTTCCGCTTTTGTAAATTGTATTGACTTGATTGTGCCACTGAATGATTTAAGAGGATTTCGTTATGTATCTACCTCTACTGCTACATTAATTGCATACTGTCATAGTACACTAATCCTGTAACACTAATTTAGTATGAATGTAGACACAGACCATTTAGAAGCCGAAAGTGCATATTATCCTGATAATTCGTTACAATTTGAGACTTTTGCTGTATTAAAAAAGACTTTCTTTTTGTGTCTTTATCATGATAAATTCTAATTCACTAAATTATTAGTACAGTACATACTAAATAGCGTCTTTTCGTTAGTTTATTGAACACAGCAAGTAAATATATTATATAAATAAATCGGATGCAATATAGTCTCCCACATTATCTAAAACAGTCTCACAATGTTTGGGTAGTTTTTCGACTTCACGCCTACAGTCTTGGTAGCACTTGGTTTGCTTGGATGTTATGCTGGCTTAACAGACAGTAAAGCTGTGCTGCAAAGACGCAAGGGCTCTCCTGAATTCTGTCACCAACCATACACTAGATTCAGATGTACTGAAAAACACTTTTAATTATCACTAACAAAATGCAAGATGCAAAAACTCCACAAATCAAACAAAACAAAGGTAATCAGTACATACAAAAAGGTACTTAACTTTTAAATTCGATTAATCTATTGTTTTACTGTAACAACTGGGTGTAGTCTCTGCCTCATTCCCTTCTCAATCTCATTTCCCCTTTTGTACCCCTTGACTCAAACTGTCATTTGGTTTCTGTACAACTGTAAATAATTTTTTCTCCCTGTATTTTACCGATGCAACCTTCAGAATTTCAAAGAGAGTATTCCTCTCAACATTGTCAAAATCTGTAAATAAATATTTTCCGTTTTTTGACCTTTATTTTGAAAGATAATCTAGTTTCTCCTGAACCCAGACTGATCAAAGAACTCTTTCAGGCCGTAGAAGGAATGACCAGTGACCTACGCATTCACTGCACCTTTGAATCCTCTGTTTACTAACTGCATGTTACTTGGTTAACTTCTTCCCAAGGTGCAGAACGCCATTTTTCCATTGCTTAGTTTTTGTATGGCTTATAAATTTCAATTTTTTTGCCCTGTATTGTGGGAGTCTAGATCTTCATTTTTGAAGAAGATTGTGTAATTTTCAGTTGCGTACTGCTTTATGAATAGTACAGCTTCATATACACGCAAGCATGGAAGCGGGAGGATTTGCATTTTTTGAAGAGTGGTTTGTAAGATTTTCTGTGTGTGGTATCTCCTACGATTCTTTTTTGGACTCTGAACAGATAATGTTGTTGTGGACAGCTCCCCAAAAAACGATTCTGTACTTCAGATGTGAGTGAACATTCGCGTAGTACATACTTCAAGAATCCCTATCACATAGCAGGACTGTTCAATTTTTTGATGACATTGTCAATATGAGCTCCCTCAGCTGACTTCATCCTGGATCCAAATGTGGCGTTCGTTGTGTTATTCAGTGGTCTGGTATTTAACTAATTTGTAAATGAAAATGAGAATCTTATTTTATTACACTGAGTAATTACTACATAATTTTTCTCCCGGCTAAATATTTCGTCAAGTTGCTAAAGAACTCCAAGTTAACGTCATGTTAAAGTGTTGTCTGTAAGTTGTGTAAGTGTCACTAAATCACAGTTCACACAACAGATCCTATACAACTATTGATTAAGATGGAAGCAGTTATCTTCATCAAAATGATAATTAAAACCACCGAATATCAGCCGCACACAACACTGACGTATGTTACCTGAAACAATATTCTTCGCAACTCGTGCGTAATTAATTTCGGCTCCATACATCAGCTAGAAAAGTTTGTTATAACGATCGTGCTATGAGCACTGTTTTTAAAGAACCAATCTGATTCGAATTATTTTCATTAAAATGAGTTTGGGACCACCGGTGCACATTTATTTTTACACATTTGCATTACGTTCGGCATTTATGTCTGCAGAGCTGCGTTATTTGAATTTGCCGCTGAGACAATTGTTAAGATAGCTGCAGACAATTTATAGAAACTTCCTATTGTTAGAGCAAATAAGTATTTTAAATGCTTATTAAACTTTACAGGAACTCTACTTTCGTATTGTGCACTATTTAGACTTCATAAAGCAAACATTTGATTTGTTAATAAGGAAAACACAGACAAAAACGCGATACAAATCGCTATCATTAATGTCTGCGCTCCTTGCAGCGGAAAGAAACAATTAACACAGATAATGCTTACTGAGAGAGGAATTATAGTTACAAATAATCATTCACTCATGTTTATAATACTAATGAACTCTATTTTCAAGTAATAATTGACAAATAATTACAATTTATTAACAGACCTCAGTTTGATATGCGTCTTGCGTGCTGAACCTACAAAAGCCAACCAACAAAAGGTAAGAACAAAGGAAGACAAAACGCAGATCATAAAAGCACTTCACACTTATCATTGTCTTTGCATGATACACGTCGATATGTCCAGCTATATCATAGAATATTATATAAATAATTAATGTTTATCATCTTTTTTCATATGTTGAATAGATAATGTTTATAACTGCTAGAGGCATAATTTCCTCTCGTCGCACTGTAGCCAAAAATTTATCACGTGGATGTTACAATGCCCCTTGGGCTGAGAAAAAAAATTAGTTTATCTATTGTGTATTTTTTTTATCAGGCCACGTAACCCACGTAGATTTGCTACTCTCAAGATGCATATGTTTAGTTTCAATGTTGTTTTAGATATGACAAAATTATAGTTGAATCGAGTACTTTAAAAGACTTCAGTGACTGTATTATCTCGGATATTGCTGCGGATACTTCCCGGATTAACTTATCCCCCTCCCCCCCATTTGGGTTCACTGGACACGGAAAACCGGGAATAAAACTGTCCAAGGGGCTTCAAGAAAATATAGACACCTACTTTTAACAGTCAGGCTTGACATGATTGTAATAAAATAAGCTGGAAAATGCAAATTCATGACTGTTGTAAGCATGTGAGATAATGAATGTTTTCTCATGGTGGTATATCACAAAATTCCCAAAGTTACTCATTTATCGAATGTCATAACAATTTGCTGCTGACGTCGTAAGACCGCCCTCGTGTCGAGCCGTTGGACCGCAGACAGGTAGTGGCTGCTGCTGGACCGCCCCCAGCGAGTCGGTGGGGCGTCGGCTGCCGTCGGCTGCATCGGTATCGTGGTTTGGACCTGCTGCTGGCTAGAAGTCGGGCTGCAGCAGGTCTTGCTTCTCCTTTCCCACGTCCCTCAGTTTAAGACAGGTACATGAAATGTTAAAATATAAGCATCAGTGATAAGATAATTACTATTCTCATCCTGTGGAAAAGTTTATTAGTGTCCATTTCACTTGCTTTCACACGGATGGAATTAGACTGTTTTTGGAGTATGTTCTGTATTTAGACACTGTTCGACACAATGTAGTGATTCACATGTAAGTTTATCACAATACGCACATTTTGAACACTGCACCGTTAATCATACAAGTGTCTGTAGTGTGCTTCGTTCACTTAAGCGGAATGTAAATACTTTCGCGACGCCTGTGTAGCCAACGTTGCATTATTGTTTTGCCGCGCGGCTGGCTGTACAGTCTGTCACATTAAATTTGGCACACGGAGACGCCTCATATCAAACTACTAAAGGTCATCAGTTCAAGTTAATTATTAATACAGTCAACAGTACTCAACGTTCATAGCGTTGCTGCTAACTTTGACACTCCAAGAGCGTTCATAAGGTAACGTGATCACAGTTTTTATCACTGTTCATCATTATTCACAATGTAAATCACAGTTCTTCACGCATCCACTAGTTCCTGCGAAACACGTTTCACTGTTCTGATTGCTGTCAGTAGTTTTCAACAGTACTTAACAGACAATCTATATGCAAAAATTTATCACGTGGATGTTACACAAAGCACGAGCGACTTTGTCATGTCAGCTATGAGGATTGGAATTTAAATAGTGGCAACTATTTATTCACAACCGATACAGAAGAGTTACATGTTTGGACCTGTTACTGTCCTTCAAAGTAGTCACTAGCGTTGTGTAGAACTCGTTGCCAGCGATGTGGAAGTCTTAATATACCGTTAGCAGAGCTTGTTCTTTTGTTGGTGCGAATGGAGCGGCCTAGTGCCTGTCGAATCTCTGCAACAGTTCTGAAGCAAATGCCATGATTTGGTTCCTCCGTCTTCAGAATCAAATCAAAGTCACAAGGACTTAAGTCCAGGGACCATGGTAGATGGTACAGTACTTCCCAGTCCCATCGACTGAACAGAGCAGCCACACCTTGTGCTGTATGCGCCTGCACATTGTTGTGCAAAATGATGGGTGTGTTGCACAGAAAGTGGCGCCGCTTCTTTCGGGTCGCAGATGATGCTCCAAAAACGAACAGTAATACTGTGCATTGAAGGGTCTACCGTGGAGGAACATAACGCATTAGGATAACACCGTCACTGTCGTACATGAGAATCACCATCACTTTCACCATACGGGGCTCTGACGCACTTTCGACTTTCGCGGTGACCCATAATGACGCCATTCGTTGGATTGGCGTTTCAGTTTTGGCTTGTATGATGTGGCCCATGTCTCATCCAGTGTTACGATATGGCGTAAGAAAGTCTCTCCTTTGCGCTCATAGCGCTCCGAGTGCGTCTGAGCAGCGTCATACCGCATAAATTTCTGCATGTCCATCGAGTCATGCGGATCCCAGCGTGATGCAATTTTTCGCATAGCCAGGGGTTCCTTCAGGATGCGAAGCACAGTCATATGCGCCAATCCGGATTCGAGGGCGAGCTCACGAATCGTATGGCGTCGATCACTGTCCACTAACGCGACAACAGCATGCACTTCTTCTTCAGAGACGCTAGGGCGACCTGCCCAATGCATGTCTGCCACAGTTTGCCGACCTTCATTGAAGGCTTTTACCCAACATGTCACTGTTCTGTACAGCAATGCCAATTCCCCACACGCCTCTTGAAGACCTTGATGACATTGTCGTGCTGTACAACCTCTGGCACATTCAATCTTGATCCAACTGCGTTGTTCTTGTTTCGAAAACGTAGTGACACCGTTACGTTAGACCACTCGCTCACAAGTGACTGTGTTTCCCTCGATTGTGCGCACGTCGGTGACATGGAACGGGCGATTCCATTTGCCCGGAGGAAAGGCAGGTATGTCATCAACGTGTGCTATCAGCAACAATAGTAGATTACATTGCATAGTGCCTCCACAGCAGTGTTGCCACTATTCAAGTTCCAACCTAAGTATATTTACAATTTTAAACAATGGATACTCCAGGTAGGAGTATCAACAATATAGAAAAAGAAAGATTGCTACCTATCATAAGGAAGACACTTTAAGTTGCAGACTGACACAGCTAAAAGACACAAGCCTTTCTGCAACAAAATGCGTCTTCTTTAGGGTAAGTAGCAATCTATTCGCAGTTTTGTTTGATAACTGGATATTAATAGTTTGGATGATCTTATCATTGACGTTATGGAAGCTGAGTGCTACAGTTTTCCCTTCATTTATGATCAGCTTATGTTGTAGACCATTCTGCTTTGCTATCCATTGTCTTTGTTATGTTTTCTTTTAGGAAGTTTTCTGATTTTGCCCTGATGAGAAAACTTGTGTCATCAGCCAACTGATAAGCATTTTGACCATTTATGTTTGTTTGTAGATTATTTATGAGTAAGAGGAACAGCACTGGTCCCAGTACTCCATATTTCATCTCTTGGTATTCTGAGTCATGGTTTGTAATTCTGTTGCAGCCAAAGTGTTTTACGTCCACTTTTTGTTTATGCTCACAAATATATGATCTGACCCAGTTATTAGGTGTGCTTTTGGTGACTAGTTGATTTAATTTCTTTGTAACTAAAATCCATAATTAGGCTGTCTCATATATGAGTTTCATAACACATCTAAAAATATCTATAACTTGTCACATTATTGATATATTACATAACTGAGATAATTATTTTCGTGAAATCCTTCTTCAGGACATTCTTTATACGAGGGCTATCCAAAAAGTAACAGACGTTTTGAAATAAAAAATTAACACCATGGAAAACCAAATTTTATTATACGCCATTTAAAGGTGCATCTCAACTCTTAACTGTGCTGGTGTATTCAGTTTGTGCTAATATGCTGCGGGGATCTTATACTCCAAAAATAAAAAATATATAAAAATTATAAAGTACAATAAATGTTGTTTAATATGGACAAATAGATTAAATTCCTGGAGAGAAAAGGATATTAACAGTTTTCACATTCTAACCGAGTAAACAAACTACAAATAAAAATAGCGCCCTTTTCCATGTTTTTGCTATGACTGTGGACAAATACAACAAGCATTCTTTGTAAACCTTAATATTATGAAAAAAATACAATATTGTATCAAATGAGAGAAAGTTATTAACAATTTTCACATAAAAATGGGTATGAACATCCCACAACTTTCACACCGATTTGTAATTTTTCAGTTTGCCTGCGTTGGACATACTTCACATTTGCATTTTCTTGGTGTTTCTTCACTGATGTCATGTTGAAGGATTTGTACCCCTAAGCGCTTGCGTATGATGGCCAGTAGATCTTGAGGAACATCTGTCAAATCCCTATGTATTGTATACAGGCAAATTAGAGATACCAACCTGCATTAGTGTTTCTCCACAGTTCGTTTCCTTGTAATTGTCAAGAGACTTTAAAACATTCGCACTATTTACACCAGCAATGTTTCATATGGCAAAAATATGATCATTGGCCATCTCCTAGTTCGTCTAGAAACTGAGTAGTGACTGCAAGGTTGACCCAGAGTTTCAACTCCTCTTTGCCATTGTTTTAGTCATTTATCATGTCTGGCTTTCCATTTTCTTTGCTTACTTCTTGAACGTGGTACAGTGTAATACTAAGACAACTGCCTGGTTCTGTTTAGGAACATATGAACAACCTGTCATATTATATTTATGATCATAAGGTACTGTACCAACTTGAAGCTTCTGATTAGACTTATATTCAGGGAGCAGGTGTGGCTTATTCATTTTAGAGAACCTAACAGAGTCAGACCATTTTCTGTCGGATTTTCATGTTGTTGTTGTTGTTGTGGTCTTCAGTCCTGAGACTGGTTTGATGCAGCTCTCCATGCTACTCTATCCTGTGCAAGATGCTTCATCTTCCAGTATGTACTGCAGCCTACATCGTTCTGAATATGCTTAGTGTATTCATCTCTTGGTCTGCCTCTACGATTTTTACCCTCCATGTTGCCCTCCAATACTAAATTGGTGATCCCTTGATACCTCAGAACATGTCCTACCAACCGATCCCTTCTTCTAGTCAAGTTGTGCCATAAACTCCTCTTCTCCCCAATTCTATTCAATACCTCCTCATTAGTTATGTGATCTACCCATCTAATCTTCAGCATACTTCTGTAGCACCACATTTCGAAAGCTTCTATTGTCCGAACTATTTATCATCCATGTTTCACTTCCACACATGGCTATACTCCATACAAATACTCTCAGAAACGACTTCCTGACACTTAAATCTACGCTCGATGTTAACAAATTTCTCTTCTTCGGAAACGCTTTCCTTGCCCTTGCCAGTCTACATTTTATATCCTCTCTACTTCGACCATCATCAGTTATTTTGCTTCCCAAATAGCAAAACTCCTTTACTACTTTAAGTGTCATCGGCGAACCCTACAGTTTTTATTTCTTCTCCATGGATTTTAATACCTACTCCGAATTTTTCTTTTGTTTCCTTTACTGCTTGCTCAATATACAGATTGAATAACATCGGGGAGAGGCTACAACCCTGTCTCACTCCTTTCCCAACCACTGCTTCCCTATTGTGCCCCTCGACTCTTACAACTGCCATCTGGTTTCTGTACAAGTTGTAAATAGCCTTTCGCTCCCTGTATTTTACCCCTGCCACCTTCAGAATTTGAAAGAGAGTATTCCAGTTAACGTTGTCAAAAGCTTTCTCTAAGTCTACAAATGCTAGAAACGTAGGTTTGCCTTTTCTTAATCTTTCTTCTAAGATAAGTCGTAAGGTTAGTATTGCCTCACGTGTTCCAACATTTCTACGGAATCCAAACTGATCTTCCCCGAGGTCCGCTTCTACCAGTTTTTCCATTCGTCTGTAAAGAATTCGCGTTAGTATTTCGCAGCTGTGACTTTATAAACTGATAGTTCGGTAATTTTCAGATCTGTCAACACCTGCTTTCTTTGGGATTGGAATAATTATATTCTTCTTGAAGTCTGTGGGTATTTCGCCTGTCTCATACATCTTGCTCACCAGATGGTAGAGTTTTGTCATGACTGGCTCTCACAAGGCCATCAGTAGTTCTAATGGAATGTTGTCTACTCCCGGGGCCTTGTTTCGACTCAGGTCTTTCAGTGCTCTGTCAAACTCTTCACGCAGTATCTTATCTCCCATTTCTTCTTCATCTACATCCTCTTCCATTTCCATAATATTGTCCTCAAGTACATCACCCTTGTATAAACCCTCTATATACTCCTTCCACCTTTCTGCCTTCCCTTCTTTGCTTACAACTGGGTTTCCATCTGAGCTCTTGATATTCATACAAGTGGTTCTCTTTCCCCCAAAGGTCTCTTTAATGTTCCTGTAGGCAGTATCTATCTTACCCCTAATGAGATAAGCCTCTTCATCCTTACATTTATCCTCTAGCCATGCCTGCTTACCCATTTTGCACTTCCTGTCAATCTCATTTTTTAGACGTTTGTATTCCTTTTTGCCTGCTTCATTTACTGCATTTTCAAATTTTCTCCTTTCACCAATTACATTCAGTATTTCTTCTGTCACTCAAGGATTTCTACTAGCCCTCGTCTTTTTACCTACTTGATCCTTTTCTGCCTTCACCACTTCATCCCTCAAAGCTACCCATTCTTCTTCTGCAGTTTTAATCTACAGTTCATAACCAATAGATTGTGGTCAAAGTCCACATCTACCCCTGGAAATGTCTTACAATTTAAAACCTGGTTCCTAAATCTCTGTCTTACCATTATACAGGGTGTCCGAAAAGTCTTTCCCTGATTACACAATATTACACAATATGAAACTGGTGTCTAATTGTTTATAAACTATCAAAGTTTTTTCCACACGCCAGTAAACTTCCACATGAGCAGCCTTGGTAGCACGTAGCACATCTAGGCGATATTCAATTTCTGCCCACACATTAGCCAACATCACTGGAGGAATCGATTTAATGACTGTGGTTATCAGTTGTCGCAGGGTTTCAAGATCTGGTACATGTGTTCGGTAGATCTCGTCCTTGACATAACCCTATAAAACAAGTCTAATGGGGTTATGTCAGGAGAGCATGGAGGCCAAACCATTGGCCCATCACGACCAATCCATCGCCCAGGAAAGGTCATATCGGGATAGGCATGGATGTCCAAACCCGAATGAGGCGGTGCACTGTCTTGCTGAAACAAGACATCGGGGTGATACTGAAGCAGCTGAGGAACAGCATACAGTTGCAACATGTCCAGATACACTACAGATGTGATGGTAGCCTCAGCGAAGAATAATGGCCCGATAATTCGATCGTGCAATAGCGTGCACCAAACATTCACCTTTGGGCTGCCTCTGGTGCACTCCATGACCTCGCCAGACGGTTGTGAACCCCAAATGCGCACATTATGGCGATTCACTACTCCACTGACAAAAAAGTTCGCTTCGTTGGAAAAGGCAATTAGTCTGAGATAACCATCATCGTCCACAATACGTGATAGCATTTAGACCACAAAATCATATCGACGTGTACTGTCATTGGGCAACAAGGCCTGAACGATTTGAACTTTGTATGCACAAAACAATAAACGCTTGTGTAAAATGTCATGGAGAGAGCTTTTTGGCATCTGTAATTCACGTGAGGCCCTGCGCACCGATTTCTTCGGACTTCGCAGAAAAGACTGCCTTACAGCTTCCACCCTGTCTGCTGAGGTTCTTGGTCGACCATACCTCGGAAGGTTAGCAAACGATCCTGTGTTCTTGAACTTCTCATGCCAGGCTTTAATGCTCTTGACGTCAGATGGATTCCTTCCAAATGTTGTCTGGAAGTGTCTCTTCACTGTGGTTGGTGAGCGTGTCTCATGGTACCACAGGACACACTGTGCCTTCTCCTGATTGGTTAACATGGCTTCTTGGGCACTGCACCTCATCCACTACTTACGTACTGCGAACCCAAAACAAAAAAAAAACTTTGGTAGTTGTAAACAATTCGACACAAGTTTCATATTTGTATCTTACTTCTAGCCTGAGTTATCAATTTATGTTATCAGAGAAAGTCTTTTTGGACACCCGGTACAATCTCTGAAACCTGTCAGTATCTCCGGGCTTCTTCCATGTATACAACCTTCTTTTATGATTCTTGAACCAACTGTTAGCTATGATTAAGTTATGCTGTGTGCAAAATTCTACCAGGCGGCTTCCTCTTTCATTTCTTAGCCCTAATCCATATTCACCTGCTATGTTTCCTTCTCTTCCTTTTCCTACTATCGAATTCCAGTCACCCATGACTATTAAATTTTCGTCTCCCTTCACTACGTGAAAAATTTCTTTTATCTCATCATACATTTCTTCAATTTCTTCGTCATCTGCAGAGCTAGTTGGCCTATAAACTTGTACTACTGTAGTAGGCATGGGTTTCGTGTCTACCTTGGCCGCAATAATGCGTTCACTACGCTGTTTGTAGTAGCTTACCCACACTCCTATTTTCTATTCATTATTAAACCTACTCCTGAATTACCCCTATTTGATTTTGTATTTATAACTCTGTATTCACCTGACCAAAAGTCTTGTTCCTCCTGCCACCAAACTTCGCTAATTCCCACTATATCTAAATTTAACCTATCCATTTCCCTTTTTAAATTTTCTAACCTACCTGCCTGATTAAGGGATTTGACACTCCACACTCCGATCTGTAGAATGCCAGTTTTCTTTCTCCCGATAACGACGGCCTCTTGAGTAGTCCCCGCCCGGAGATCGGAATGGGGGACTATTTTACCTCCGGAATATTTTACCCAAGAAGACGTCATCATCATTTAACCATACAGTAAAGCTGCATGCCCTCGGGAAAAATTACGGGTGTAATTTCCCCTTGCATTCAGCTGTTCGCAGTACCAGCACAGCAAGGCCGTTTTGGTTAGTGTTACAAGGCCAGATCAGTCAATCATCCAGACTGTTGCCGCTGCAACTACTGAAAAGGCTGGTGCCCTTCTTCAGGAACCACACGTTTGTCTGGGCCTCTCAACAGATACCCCTCCGTTGTGGTTGCACATATGGTATGGCCATCTGTATCGCTGAGGCAAGCAAGCCTCCCCACACGTGGCAAGATCTATGGTTCATTCGGGGGATTTTCTTATAATTACAAAAACATAAACCAATTATTAACAGACTATATATCGCGTCGTTGCTCCTTACTTATGTACACAAAAGCATCACACAAAAAATGAGTACAAGAGCCACAAATTCACAGTATTTTTTGTCACATTTTCCAGGTTTTTTAGGCATGTACCTTTTGAAACTGCATTGTCCAAGAAATGGAAACAACATTTCGTCAGTAGTGACGTTTTCACCTGGTGAACAGTAAGACTTGCAGTTAGAAACAGACAGATTCCATATTTCACTCATGCCTTATAGTTTATCGTAAAATTTTCTTTCTGCTCTGGCGGAGTAATCATCAAATCAGTGAGAAGATAGAACAAACAAAAAATGTGTCACACTCATGGTTGTGTGGAACATGTCCCCACCAGTACCATCCGATGCAAATAATGCAACAACAACTTCATTTCATGACTTCATATGTCCTGATAAGTATAACAACCCAACAAAAGCTTTTAACTCAATTAAATCTAACTCTTTTGATGGGCACGATTCTAGAGAATTATATTCTTAGCTAGAATTTATGTATGTCGTTTACACGTTTCAGACCATCTCCAACTAGGATTTTTACCATGGTAATAGCTAGTTGCATTGTACTTTTCATCTTCATTGTCTTCAATAAATCCATCTGAACGTGCCTCAGACTGTGGATCATGCTCACTGGTGATAAATTGATTTTCTCCAGTATCACTTTCAGCGTCTGAATCGAATAGGTGTGAATCACTGACAATTATCTCTATTTCGGCTTCTATGGGAGCCTGTTAGCTGTTTTCTGCAAAGTCACTGTGCTGAAAAAGTAAACTATGCAGCATGATTAATAACGAATCAGTACATTTATATAAGCCAATTATCAAACTAAGTTAACTTTTTGAAAAGTTATCTTACCTAACAACAGAAAAAAAGATTTTACACATATGTGGTGGTGAGGCTCGAACGATTAAAACTTGCTGTATTTCACCTTTGAGTGTCAACAATGCACACCACTTCCTGCAATGGTTGACGAGAATATATATCCAAGATTACGAAAAACCTCAACGATATATGACGTTTAACTCGAAAAATATTACGAAACGAAAGTGTCTTGTGGCTTTACCGATCCCACCAGTACAGTTAAGCTATTTATCTACATAATCGCCATTCAAAGTGTGACATTTATCACAGTATGGCACAAATTTTTCATCACTGTCTGTAGAAATCTGCTGCCTGTGATTGCAACCACTGGTTTATACCGGCGTTCAGTTCGGCGTCAGTATCAAAACTTTTTGTAGCCATGTCTCCACTGCTGGGAAGAAGTGGTAGTCGCTCAGCACCAAATCTGGGTATGGTGGATTATCAAACACCTCCCATCCAAAACCCTGTAGGAGCTCTTGGATACAACTGAGTGAGAGTGGACACGCTTTGTGAAAAAACAAAACGTTTGCACTAAGTTTTTCCCAACTCTTGTTTTGTATTGCCCATCTTAACTTTGTTAGTGTTTGACATTACTTTTCTGTTTCGTACGGTATTGTATTTGTATTCGTCAACGATCATTTGATCGTACTGTACAGGAGACATGTCAGTTTTTAGCTTATGATGTACATAGTTACATAATTTCTGAATTAATTGTTGTGCCACATTCAAGGAAATCAGCGATAATCACTCTGTTAGGGTCCCAAATACAGTAGCCATGAGCTTTCTTGCTGACAGCACTTGCAAAATCTTCCTTGGTTTCGTGGGAGAATATGTATGTCTCTGTTACATAGACAGCCTTTTTGCCTCACAATTAACATGGATCATCTAAGTCTCGTCTCCACTTACGATACGGTCTGCAACTTTGTTACCATTTTTCTCGCCATCTTCAGGGAACGTCAGTGCTGCAGCCAGTCTCTGATTTTTGGGCATTCCGTTAGGATTTTGAGAACCCACCTAACACAAAATTAATGTGACTAAGCTTCTCTTCCACTATTTCATGCACCAAATTCCGTGAAATTTGGGTAAAGTGTTGTGACAGTTCCGAAGTCGTTAATGTCGATTTTCGCGAATTTTTTCGATGATTTTCATGACTAATTCGTCATTTAGAACGATTGGCCTATCACTGCGGTCCTCATTGAGAATGTTGGCAAAATCATTTTAAAATCAGTGCACCATTGTCTTACTCAGCCTTTACTCATTATTCCTTTTCCGTACACATAACAAAGGACGTGATAAATTTCAATTGGTTTGCAGTGTTTTTGCAAAAATAAATAAATAAATAAATAAAAACTAATCACAGAATGCACCCCACAAGTGGCGGGATTTTCTATTGAGCATAAATTTTAACACGTCGCAGAAAGCCAATTAGCAGAGACACAAACCATACACTACCACTGATGAATGCGTACTGAGTGTAGGAACTTTATGGTAACAATGTGACAGCTTGTAGCACCGCCAATCGCTGCGACAGACCAATACGTCTGTTACTTTCTGGATACCCCTCGTAGATTTGTATGTGTCAGATATTATTTCGAGACTGTTGGAGGCTGTTGTCGAAAATTCTAAACACACGTAACTTCTTCCTGTGTGCCTGGAATCGGAGTGTTAAATTACTCTTCGTGTACAAGTTTTTGCCGTGTCGGTTTCACAGCGTAATTCGCAAAACACGTCAATACGTGAAAAATGGCGTCGCTTAAGCAGCGATTGTTTTCACCATTTAAATCTTTATGGATCCTCTGAATCTTTGCGAACGCAGGCCACAGCAGCATCTCCTGCATTATTAATGTCCTGAACTGTAATGTTCTTTGCGAGAGAGTAGCCGCTTGCTGCTGAAAATTCATTCCTACACCGATGGATGGCGCGGCAGCAGTATTTTGAAACTGTGTTGTGTGGACGCATTTGATTTGCGGTGATTTAGTCCAGGGGGTATTCTAACCTCTTTGTATTTATTACACAGACAACGCACAGATACATCGTTGCACGTGGCCTGACTAATAGCAAGCAG
Organism: Schistocerca americana; assembly: GCF_021461395.2. NCBI lineage: Eukaryota > Metazoa > Arthropoda > Insecta > Orthoptera > Acrididae > Schistocerca > Schistocerca americana. The sequence continues at coordinate 338,712,737 of NC_060123.1, read as the reverse complement.
AATATTAATCTTCTCCTCGATCCATGTATAGTGTTATGCCCTATGTTTATACTCTATGGCTGGATCATAGTGTAGAAAATATTTCTGCTCTATGCCTAGATGCAGTTTTCCTAGCACTTAAGCCGGATTCACACACGCATTTAATGTTGACACCAAAGCTTATGGCTTGCTGTAGTGGCATCGTGAACTACCGTTCACACAGGACGTCACAAATTTTCGTAGAAACTTTCAATATGGCGTCAATTGAAATCATAACAGGCGTCTAAAGCTAGCGAAATGAGGGATGCTCAACTACTGGACCTACCGATAGATGGCCCTAGCGCGTGCCGGCCAAACATCATATCATTGAGTGTCCGCCAGAGATCACTGGTGTCCGCCATATCTGAATTTGGCAAAAAGCGAAGTGTCAAAACACGGATGAAAATGTTTTTCGTTCTGCGCCCTCATAAGTCTTTTATATTCTATGTTCTAGATATCTACACATCAACATAATGAAGTGTTTCTAATCTAGCGAGAAAAAACAGTGACTGTTCTGCTATGAAATTCCTAAATTCGAGTGTGTTTTGGAAGTTTGGCAAGCTGACCTATAAATTGTTTACTATTAATTTTATGAGTGCTTTACTTATTTGCCCGTTTTAAATCACTATTTAAGATTCAATGGAGGTCAACAAATTACCTTGCTTGCCAAAGCTTTTAACTACAGGTATAATTCGGAAAATCAAGTGTGGAAAAGAGTGAAGACGTCCCTTAAAGAGAAGTTGACATCGTTTGCTTAGGGGTATCTTTACTGACAACAGAAATTACAACTGAACTATTAAAGTATTACTTCCGTATAAACGGAAAAAATTTTTCTTTATCTGTAGTGATGCATTACCGATCTGCTTATATGCTGACACTGTAATTGCAACATGCACTTACGAATTTGGCTCACTCTTTGATCAGAAATTTAAATACCATTATATTATTAACGCCTGTACATGACACGGTGTATTTTAACTGAGTGATAAGGTAGAAGTACTAGTTTTTGAAAGTGCTTCAGTCTTTGATACGAGACAAGAAATACATTTAAATGAGAGAAACACAAAAACCAACGTTAAGGCTCCTCTTAAATGCATTAATTGTATCATTTGGAAGTTAAGTCTATTAATAATATTATATTGAACTGATCCATGATGATGTAGGAAGTGAAGGAACTTGTTGAAAATAACATCGTTCACAGCTGTTAATTTTAAGGTTGGGGTGTCTTAAAACTGTAATTTTCCAGTCTGACACCCAAACAATGACTGGTACCATGGTTTTATTTTAAAATTGAGTTAAAAACATGTCAGTGAGAAAAAATTATTACACTATGAATTACAACCATGGAATCTTATTTCTGTGAATCTTGGTTCCAGTCTTTGACATGGTGTCAATCACTGAAATGACTGGTTGTCAGTATAGGGCCCAAGCAAAAAACAAACCTGAAAGCAAAAGCTGCAGAAGTTGGCACCCCAATGGCTGCTACAATCTGTGAGAGACAAGGGTGACATTATATTTCAAATTTAGTGTAAAAAGTTCCATATTGTCTGAATTTGTCCTTTAATGACAGGACATTCTAGTCCAGTCGATTTTCTTACCTGCAAAAGTACACTAGCCAATACCAGTGGCACAAAGGCAGTGCCAAATTACAAACTATCCAGTAACAACAGAAGTATTGCTGGACAATGTACAGTAAATAATATGTAATAACCTGAGAAATTCAGAATTGGTTTGAAGAAATAGAACAGTATTTGGAAAGAGAGTAACATTTTGAATATAACAAATGACGCAAGTAGAGTTTTCAGTTATTATGAGAGCTTGCTTAATTATTTTTTTTCCTCTCTCTTCTCCATTCTCAAGGGAAAAATGTGATAACATAAAAGTGCAAGAAAGTTGTGTACAATGTTGGAAATGACAAAAAAGAAAATCGCACCATGCTTTTAACAGCATATGCTGCTGTAAAGGTTGCTCCTCCTAAGAACATGATGTTCTCCAATCTCTCTCTCTCTCTCTCTCTCTCTCTCTCTCTCTCTCTCTCTCTCTCTCTCTCTCTCCTCCATGTGAAGAGTATTCCTGTAATAACAGCTAATAGCATACCAAGAACACGAGGGTGTCACAGTGGAGATTTGTTTTCTGGTACAGACGTCTGATACAACTATTCCACAGCAAAACTTACTTTCAATAGGTGTGGTAGCAGTGCACTCCCATAGGATAACAGAATATTATGTCCTCCAGGAATCACATTGGGTACACCACTTACAGCATAAACTGTACAGCAACTACAATGTTTTGTGAGCAAGTAAAACCAGTCAGTATCTTTAATTTTAACATAACTCTTGACTCCCATAATTACCTGCTTATACATGTGCTTGTACTACAGGTTATTGGTAAAGCAAATACTTATTGAATAGGTCTTACACATTTAATACTTAGCAGAAATTCTTTTATTACTGTATCACCTCTATGGTGAATTAAGAGGTACTGACTGGTTTCTTTGAACATTTAATAGAAGCCTTCTTTTTACCTGCTATTGATAGACAGCCATTCCAAGTTCTGTACAGAACAATCTCTCACATTTTTCATGAGGTTTGTTATTCTGTACACTAAGATTTCCTCTTCTAAATTGTAAATATTGCATTCAACATTGTTGGTATTAAAGATAATTCATGAAATAAATTATATTTAAACCAGAAAATTAAAGGTTCCACATGGCACATGAAAAGTACCTTGCTTCACACATGTATGTACAGATTCCAAAATGTCTGTGAATTTGAGTTACGAACTTTTTTAAATTGAAATATGAAGATCACAATACTTTGGGTCAGCAATAACTCAAACGTAAAATACTTTTGTTCCCTATGGGAAACTTTGTTCTTCACGTGACTCGTGCAACTGCTTTCACTCTTAATGGAAAACTAAACGGTTTATGTTAAAGCTAACTAGCAAAAAGTGTAACCATTGTTACATAATTTCTGTGAAGTAAGATTCCTTATTCCTTCCTTTGTCATCATAACTTGATAATTTCAGTTCCATATGGGACATATGAACTAAAAAAATGAAATGCTTTTATTACCAATCAGCAAAAAGTGTAACCGTATAATGAAGGTAAATGTTGATTATTTGCATTCTCTCCCCCCCCAACACAGGAAAATATATAAGAAAATTGGGTTTTGCCTGAATCAGGCCCCCTTATTCTAGAATGGTTCTAAAGTAATAAGAATGCTTACGATCAATTGGAACATTGTGTTCATTCTAAGAAGTATTAAAACAAGAATTAAGAGAGTAACAATTTTATTGCTCTTATGTTGCAGAGTATCCACAAACATTACTGTTTGAAACATAGGGCCACTGCATACTCCATTAGATCACACCCATTCTGTGATTAAACTGCTTTCTTAAAGTGAAAAATTCAAGTTAACATAGTTATTGAGGGAAATATTTTCTCACACTGAAAGCTATCTCTCAAATAAGTCTCAGAACTTTTTTTTCATTAATTTCACACAAATCACCTGTTTTTAATGCAAGTGCATATTTTGTAACACCTAACATCTTAAAATAAGCTTATATAATAAATAATTATTGTGGTGTCACCGCCAGACACCACAATTGCTAGGTGGTAGCTTTAAATCGGCCGCGGTCCACTAGTACATGTCGGACCCGCATGTCGCCACTGTCAGGGATCGCAGACCGAGCGCCACCACAAGGCAGGTCTCGAGATACGGGCTAGCACTCGCCCCAGTTCTACGGACGACGTAGTTAGCGACGCACACTGACGAAGCCTCGCTCATTTGCAGAGCAGATAGTTAGAATAGCCTTCAGCTAAGTCAATGGCTACGACCTAGCAAGGCGCCATTAGTAACATTGCACGTATCTATGGAGTCTCACTTATATCGTCAATAGCGATGTACCAAGGATGGATTAAAGTTAAGTATTCCAGAAGCTACGTACTTTTCTTTATAGCATTCATTACGTATCCTGTTTCAGACCTCACGCCATCCTGCTTTAGCTTAGCACGTGCCTTTCGGCTTCCTCTCATTGTGTCTAGGCTGTCTTGTCTAGACACAACAATTATAATTTTGTTACAATATCTACACAGGATGTAAAGAGTTAATTTTACTTCAATGTGATTCATCGTTTGAAGTTCATCATTATACAACAACAAATCTATGGACAAAATAGTTTTAAAAAATCTGTCAAAATGTCACACCCATCTGCATGAAATGTCCCAATACATAATCTTTTCCAATTTGAGCACTATACATGATTAAACAATATGAGTTTATTTAACTTCTGCCTTATACGTGATTTGTTGTTTAAAATTTTCTCAGCGGGCTTTTTTTTCCATATGTTTTTAAGCATGTGCAGGAGTACAGGGATGCAATCTTACAAACAAGTTGAGTCTGATGTAAATCCTCAATCCCAATTTCATAATGGTAATCATGACCAAGAGCAGGAGCAGGAAATGGGTAATCTACGAATTTAATTTTAACACAATGCAAAATCTTGGCCTGTATATATTTCTGTCGCATATCCCCAGCAATCACAAAGATCTGAAACAGTTTCTGAGTATTCTACAACAGAGTACACGCAGTCACTTGTTTTAAACAGTTTTCCCCAGTTAACAAAATTTACAAATGCATTTTTATTGGCATAGAGATAAATACATTCTAATGCAGATTTAACATTTCTTGCATGGAACAGCAATGGAACACCAATGATTTTTAAGCTTTTGATATAATTTTCAGTGTCTGAAAATACCAAGGACTAGTGTAGCAGGGGATACAACCCGTCGGCTTTGGACATTGACGTCACAAGTCGCCAATCGAGAAGCGATTCTTCTTAGTGTTGTAGCTCCCTTCAGTGACTGATAAGTGTTTTTTGGCTTTTTTTTAAAAAAATCTCACGAGATAGAATAAACAGATCCGCTTTATTAAGCAATCAGTAAAAAAATGAAACTGAAACATAACAGCAAAAGCGAAAATGGTAAACTGCTATCTGGCGACTTGTGACGTCATTGTCCAAAGCCGACGGGTTGTATCCCCTGCTACACTAGACCCAAATACCAAGCCAATAAGATTTGTTGTCAAGTCTCAGGGGGCTCTTATACCCTTTACCTAATGGATTTCTAGAGTTCAGAATATCAAAAATCCTATCAATAAAATACAAAAATTCTACTGTTGCTTCACTTCCTTTAAAATTTGGATCACAAACCCTCCTCAAAAACTCTATACTATCTGCCACGCTAGAACTCAAAGTCTGTGCAGCTAATGAAACATTCATTTTTCTATTTACACTACTTATATGTTGTCCTGATAGTTTGTTGGCGAATGTCATACCTTCTTCTTGTTGTACCTTGTTCAATTGCTCAATGAAATGCCATCTAATAATGCCAGTTGGTGACTCAATAGCAGATACTTCTGCTAGAGCATTTCTGGCAAACTTAATCATATGGCACATGTCCAAGATACATTAAACATTGTATTTTTCCACAGGATGAGGAAAGTAGCTTTTAAAATCACCCTTGTAAAAATTTAAAGTACAGCCAAGTGAACGTAAAGTGCTTATATTTACCTTACAGCCATCACATGTAACACACCAAACCCTAATGCTAGAACTATGCAGCCTCTCTAAAGCAGATTTTATCAGTGTGGCCTGATTATTTGCCTGTACACCGTTGATAAAGAAATATGCAATCAGGCATTTAAATTTGCCTTTAATAGAGACAAGCATGAAAACCAGAGCCTCAGATGGCTCTACTACTTCTTTTACTGAGGCACTTCCCCATCAAAGTCTAAAAAACCTGTGCTTAGTTCCTTGGTCCCAAACTACTTGCTTCCTAATTGCCACACTGTCTACAATTAGACATGAATCGCTGAACTGGTCCCTTACAATGTACTTGAAAACATCTTTTAAGACGCCAGGTTCACAGTCTACACTTGCCACCCATTTTGAAATCAATGGGGCAGAGGCATTAATTTTTTCAGGTATTCATATGCTGCTGGTGAATAAAAGTACACAGTCATCGCAAACATTTTCACATTTGTTGTGTATCTATTACCCTTTGATGAGAGAGAGTTGTTCACTAAATTGCACACTAATTCCACTTGTGTTCCTTTCTGATGATTGAGGAAGTTATGTAACTTCTCAGGAAGATGCCCCTTCTCCTTCAATGAACTTATCATGTCATCCACGGAAAACACTTTTTTCTTCGAATTTTTTCACGAACACACTTCAGTTTACGTTTTAATTCGTGCACAATGTCTGAGGAAAAGAAATGCAGGTTTCGGTCGCCTTGTCTTCCATTTATACTTTCGACTGTATACCACAATCAATTACTGAAGAACCAACTGCACTCTAAATAAGGAAATAATTTCGTTATATACGATTGAAATAACTCAAGGTTTGATGAAAAAATATTATAAGAAAACGTTGGGGGTGTGAAAACATCCTTATACTAACGTTTTCGACACAATTCGCAGCTTCTGCATTGGATAAGTGGGACATGCTTTCCACGGAAGAATTCTCATTGACAACATTCTCCACGCAATCAGCAGCGTCTGCAATGGGCAAATCGAGCACGGATTCCATGACAGAACGCTAAAAACAAAAATATGGACCTGTATTACAACATTGCTTAGACCTATGTAGCGTACGAAATAAATTTACAAAAGTAAAAAGCGCACACACAGCAAGGAAAGTAATTAGCTACCTCAAATGGAGAATAATCGTTTTCACTCAAAATCCTAACAACATGTCGTCGTGACTGTTTATTTGGTGCATCAAATGTGTCGGAAAGTCAAAAACTATGGCACTGCTTCTGGTTTGAAACGTTTCTCCCACGTTCCAGGGCTCACTACGTAATCATCTTGTCGGAAACGGTTTCCGCAAAGAAAACTGCAAGACGTAGGATTAAAATCTTTCCGCTTCACTGAAGTAATCCATGTCTTTAGTAGCTCTGGGTGCTTTAGAGGAAACCTGTTCAAAAACATCGAATTAGCAAACGCACTAAGTCTGTATTTTTATCGTATTGTATCGGTAGTCGTATTACCTGTGAAATGGTAAGTCACTCTCCTTACTCCATCGCTTCGTACAATTGAAATCGGAACAAGAAATCACCATTTCGATAGTCCGTAATTCCTTATACACCGTACAGACCGAGAGTAACTTCTTGCCAAATTCGAATATGGCGGGCAATACAGACGACTGTAACCAGCTGGTAGAGCCATCTATCGGTAGGTCCGGTAGTTGAGCATCCCTCATTTTGCTAGCTTTAGACGCCTGTGAAATCATATGGACGTGTATGAATGTTATAGTGCAGAGCTGTGACAAGAGTTAATCAAGAAAGACGAAACCCGTATGTTGGATCCAACAATAGATTTTCCACCAGGATAAATCAAGGGAAACAAACACATCTATAAAAGAAATAACACAAAGAGACGAAAATGCTGTCTGCTAAGGCAAACTAACCAACAGCTGACGGACCAATGGCCTCACTGTTTGGTCCCTTCCCCTAAAGCAGCCAACCAACAGCTAGCATGTAAATAACATCGGGAGTCACGCCATTCTTCCAAGATTTTAGAATCTTATTATATTTGTTAATACAAGTATTTAGAATAACTGATTTTTAGTTTAACAGCTGGCACATCACACTCTGAAACTGTTTCCTGCATATAACCCACAATTTATACGATGCTTGATCTTACAAATTACGAAATGTGTACAATTTGCATGTATGGTTAAATGTATTAAGTTTCTTTATTCGCTCAAAAATCTTTTACGACTGTAAGGTACGTCACTGGTACACACACACACACGCAAACTGCTGCAGAAAATCAAACATAGGTTGCTGTTTTTGTAGTTGTAGAAGTTGTGGTAGTGTCCTTGCCGACCATAGAATGATAAGAACGCTGATAGTTGTGGGCATAGGAGAATATCTTTCTAACTGCTCAGACCGAAAGAGAAACTGAGAAAAAAGAGAGTGTGTTGTTTTGACAGATGCCGCTGTAGGTTGTTGTTATTTTTTCCGGCCGTAAATTGAAATGTAACAAAGAACGATTGTCGTAAAAAGAGTAATTCGGTACTTCCCAAATCCAAGATGGGCTCAATCGGTAACTTTACAATTGACGCTATTAATTTGATGTATTTCTTAATCAACATGTTTTCTTCTCTGATAATTTGGTTTATATTTTTTAGTGCCAGAAGACCATGTTTACGTTACGCCAACAAGAGCTGTCACTTCCATGGCCGACATGGAAAAATGGAAAAAATCAAAAGCATACCATGTAAGAACTATTTTAAGAAATCATATATGTATTGAAATACCAGTTTACTTTTATCCATTGGTAGCTGCCTGGATAACTGTCCAGGGATCCTTCTGTTATTTCCCACATTAAGGGATACTGTGTACATTTTCGGATTCCACATCAACCTTTATATTTTCGGATCCCACATTAACCTGTAGGACGTCAGTGTATTCGAGGGTAAGCTAGGGAACTATGTCCCGTTAAGCACATGATTTCGAACGATCCGTGTTGTTATCAGTTTTACTTACAGAAGTGTAGGAAAACTTAGGCTTCTACCATGATTATTTTCTAATGGAGTGGGTTTCGTCAATTATGCACATGTTTGACAGACCAGAACAGTTGTTCATTGTTATGATTTTAATTGAAACTACTACACAGAAGCAAGTGGTGACAATGTCGGAAAGCTTTAAAATACAGGAGTGTTGTTTTAAATGCAACGTACGAAACGAGTTTGAGAGAGTTATGTAATCCTTGTCATCATTCATAATTTCATTATCAGTTCTTTTGAAGTGTGAATGCTAATTCTGTCGAGTGGATTGTTCAAGATTTGTGGTACTTTTCCCATATTTTTCAGAAGCAGCCAAGTATTTGCTACATGCTCACAGGAAAGACGTTACAAAAATGAATGGTTTCATTACATTGTGACTTTCCACTCCGCGCCAATGAACATAATTGGAATACTTGGTGTATTATGGCGTATTTTGTACCATTCATTTTAACAAAATGGATGGATTGCTGAACTGCACAATTTCTAGGAAAATTTTGGTGATGAGATGCAAATTACGAGTAAATTGGATGTAGAATGTTTGATGTAAATAATGTGATCAATTCAGTATGAGTGTGACATTATACATTATGTAAATGGCACTCTGCAGTATTTTTGTTCAGTGTTACAACTATGATGATGATGTTCAGATGTTTTGTTAGTAATATCATTTAGTCTGTGTGTGTGTGTGTGTGTGTGTGTGTGTGTGTGTGTGTGGCAAGGTGATTATCTAATTTTGTAGTTTTCAATGAGGCTGTGGGTGCTTTGGATTTATGAGACCTACGTTGGTGTGGTTGAAATGGAATTGATAAAAAATTATTGTATAGCCTACAAATTTGTTTTTATTTTTGATCTGTTGATGTATATTGTTAATTCTTTAAGAACTTGCTAAAATTATTTTTTGGTATGCTTCCACTACCCAAATAGCTACCTCAGTGGGTTGATAGCATTATTGTCAAAAATTTTTGTAGATGAATAGAAAATTCAGCAGCTGTCCGAAAATTGTACACCAAAATGTCTGTTACTGGAATTGTTGAGCAACATTTAAAAATGACATTACTACTGCTTAACATAATTTCATGACGATCTCACTTCAGCGTTGACATTGTAAATTTTCATTGTTTTCTCAATTTTATTTGCCAAATAAGACGACACACTGATAGGTTTCTCAAATTTAGGCGGAGTGCTTCCAATTCTGGTCCAATTTTCTCTTGTTTTCCTTAGCCAATTAATGTTGGGGTCAATGTAAACTCCAGTTCCACCTTTCTGCTTGGACCCGTGACATAATGGTGTTGTGGTGTGTGATGTCACTATGGCGTGATGTTTTTGAGTTGGTTGTATTTGTAGATGTTGTGCTGTTGTATTTGACGGTGTCGTCTGGTAGTGAATGTTGACATGTGAGTTTAACACACAGTACTTTGTTGATTTGAGTCTTGGTTATTACTGTGGGAACATGGTTTTGAATCTGGATAGTCAGTGTGGTAGCATTGGTTGTGGAAGTGTGTGTTTTGATTTTTCTTGTTTTCGTGTGTGTGTGTGTGTGTGTGTGTGTGTGTGTGTGTGTGTTTGGTGTTTTTGTTACGTCTGATTAGTTTGGTGTTTGTTTTATGGAATGATATCTAATACGTTTTTTGTGTTAGATGTGGATATGACAGAGTGATTTGTTACTGCTGCTATGAGTGACAATATGTTGTCTGTAATAATGTATCTGCAGGTTTTCAGGCTAATAGCAAAATACATTAGGTGTCACACTTTTGGGCCCAACATGAGGCTGACAAGAGTTCTGGCGTCTTGGACCAGGGATCTGTATGTGTGGCATTGTGGGCGCAAAAGTATCTGGCATTCGATAAGGCATGGTACCTGTTTCGAGAAATCTAGGTTGGCCATAATGGAGATTGTCTTGCTTATGTATAAGTTTTTGTGTGTGTGAGACTGATGTGAGTGTGAGAACTGTTTTAGATTGGTTTTCTTTTTGTTATGAAGTGTATTTGGAGTATGTGAAGTGCAAGGGGAAGTTAGGTGGGCCAGGGATTGTTGTTGAAATTGATGGGTCACAGTTTGGTGTGAGGAGGGGGCAGTCCTTAGTTTAGTTTGTGGGTATGGGGAGGGGGCTGTTATTTTGGGGGATAGTGTGCTGATTGTGTTTGTAGGGTTCTGCAGGGTCGTAGTAAGAGGAAACTAGTGGGATTGATTGGGAAATGTATAAAGGAGGGTTGTACTGTAATGTCTGATGCATTTTCGACGTATGGGTTATTGACATTTAGTAGTTAACCATAGTATTCAGTTTAAGGATTATAGTGCTGGGGCTTGTACTAATACCATAGAGTGGTTTTGGGGGGCAATTAAATCAGTTGTAGGGAGGGGTAACCTGCTATCTCATTTAGGTAAGTGTCACTGGTGGAAGAGCATCCCTGAGAATTTTTGCATTTTTCATACTTTTTTTGAGGGCCATGGGGAAGGTGTGTGTGTGTGTGTGTGTGTGTGTGTGTGTGTGGGGGATGGGGGGGGGGGGGTGTTGCACACGTGCGTCTGCGATTTTGTTTGTTTGTTGGGGGGTAAGCTTGTGAGTGCTGTTTGTGGTGTTAATGGGGCATGTTATGGTTTGGGGGGGGGGGGGGTATTTAGAGATTATATTGGAGAAGACCAGTTTGCTTACCTTCCTTATGGGCACGGGCATGCGTGAGGTGGCCAGCATAGGTGGTAATGTTGGAGGCCGTTGTTGATAAGTAATTTTTGTTTTGGTTTTATTCTGTAGTAATTGTAATGTTTGTCTGTTGTATATTTACAGTATTTCGGTTGTGTTTTAAATGATCTATTGAATGTGAGGGTATTTGGGTTTTTGAATTGTTGGGGTTTTGGATTTGTGCTGTTTTGTGAGTTAGATGGGTGTTTGAAGTTTTTGGTTCTTTGGTTTGTGGTTCGCTAGTGGGTATCAACAGCTGCATTTGAGATATATACATAATGAGAAATGTCCAATTCCACTTTTCAGAATTGTAGATGTTGTTATTTTTGGTATTGAGAGCTGCGTTTGAGCTATGTAGGTTGAGGTAAATGTCAGATTCCATGTTTTTGGAGTTCTAGGCATTGGGTTTTTGGTATTGGTAGCTGCGGTTGAGCTATATATATGTCAAGGGAAGTATCCATTTCCACTTTTTGGGGTTCTAGGTGTTAGTTTTTTGGTATTGTGGGCTTCATTTTGCTGTATAGGTCGAGTGAAGTGTAAGATTCCTGTGGGTTTGTGGCTGTAGTGGTATGTCGTAAGTTGAAATTTTTATCGTATTTGTTTTTGGATGATGCAGTGTCTTTTTATTGTTAGCTGTATGGTTTATGGTTAGCTTGTCCCCACCAAAACTCTCTATTTCCCATAGTTGTCCTGTTAGTTTAATTTTATTTTGGGGTCAGACACTCTTGCATCATTTTTATTTTTGTTTGCATTTGTTGGCATGTGTATGTAGTGATGTCACCGTCACCAATTTGTGTATGCTAGAAGTAAGCATTTCCACCATATTGACGAATTAATAGGTCAAAGCAGATGAGTGGGATCCGACACTTCTGTAATGCCCTTTTGAAAAAGAACAAACTCAGTTTCTTTCCGCAGAGTTTGTGCTCAGTCTCTAGTGAACGCATTTAAGGGACGTAAATTCGTAATCTCTCTTCCTTGCTTCTTTTCCTTTGAACTTATTTATACACATTATTTAACACAGGCCAACATTGCAATAGTGATTCTGTCAGCAGGTTGGAAGCTTCTAAAGGAGTTTAATCATTTTGTTTGCCAGTGAAACAAATACCTCATTGGACAGTGGGCTGCCACTGGCCTGTTGATAATTTTCTAGTAACTCATTCCAGGAAATCTAGGCATAATGTTGCAAAATGACATGAAATGGAATGAGCATGTAAGCTCAGTTCTAGGTAAGGTAAATGGTTGACACAAGCTTGTTGGGAGAACTGTAGGAAATACACAGCTCATCGATAAAGTAAACACATACAAAATGCTTATCTGACCTATTCTCGAATACTGTTAGTGTGTTTTTGCTCCCCAGTTGGTTGGATTAAAAGAAGATATTGGTGCAATTCAGAAGGGTGCTGCCAGATTATTTACCATTAGGTTTGGTGAGCATGTGAGTAGGTCTGGTATGGAACTGCTCTGTGAACTCAGATGGGCAGCCATGGAGGAAAGAAGATATTCTGTTCACAAGACATTATTGAGAGAGCTTGGAGAACTGGCATTTATGACAGACAGCATAACAGTCCTACTGACAACAACACAGTTATAGTGTAAAGACAGTGAAGACAAGATAAGAGAAATAACGGCTTTTGTGGAAGCGTATACAGGGTGTTAAAAAGAAAGTGTTGAATACCTAGGGAGCTTTTATTACTCATGTCCAATAAACATGGGTCCCTCTGCCATCTGGTGCAAGGAGTGATACAGCCTTTGAAGTTCACCGGGTTGATCCTGCAGTGTCCACACATTTTTGATTGTTGTGGTGTAGACCGATTCCTTCAAGTGTACCCATAACCAGAAGTCTAGGGGAGTAAGGTCTGACAAATGAGCAGGTAGAGGTGTGCATGCCCCCCCCCTCCCCCCCTCTCTCTCACGACCAATCCGGTGTCCTGAAATATCTGCATTAGGTGTTAACACACATTGTGACGAAAGTGTGTTGATGAACCGTCATGCATGAACCACATTTGTATTCATTGCTGCCATGGCACAGCCTCCTGCAAGGTCGGCAATACGTTAATGAGAAACTCCAGATAATGCACCCCAGTTGACCTTCATGGTAGCACATATGGCCCTATTAATATACTGCCAAGTACACCTGTCCATACGTTAATTGAGAATCTGTGTTGATGCACTCTTTCGTGAATTGCTTGGGGATTTACATCTGCTGATACATGCTGGTTATGGAAATTCACATCTCTTGTGAACCCTGCCTCACCGTAAATAAAACTTGGGTGTGAATAGTAGTGGATCTGCGGCACGTTTCTGCAATAGCCATTGACAGACTCGCCATCCACCATGATGATCTTGCATCCTTAGGGCCTAAATGCGCAATAGGTGGTATGTGTACAGCAGTTGTTCATTAGGTACCCCTCCTCCCCCCCCGTTAAGAAAGCGAGACATGGCTTCTGCTGATTGTCGCACACTGGTCCCAGGGGTTTCTTCCACTGAACGCAGCACTTACTCCTCTATGTCAGGCGAGCATACTGGGGCGGGGGACTTCTACTGTCAGTCTTTTGGGGTGCGAGAGTACTTGTGGCTGTCAGATGCTGGAAAAGTCTGCCAAACAGCTTTTCAGAGGGCACTCTGTGCTGTGGATATTTTTCAGGGTAGAGGAAACGGGCTTGCAGGCTAATGTCCATTTCGTAAATCATAGCAGAATATCATATCCGCCTTTGCAATTGTCGAGGCTACCATTGTAACAAGTGGTGCAAGAGAGAAAATGTACATGTATACACCATTTGTACACACAAAAAGTGCAATAACAGTAAACACATAAGTGAATTTGCATTTGGAAGAAGTTGTATAACATGCTGCTGTTCTGCAGTGTAGTCACATACTCGCTTGTACAGCAATGTACACACCTCGGAAGAAAGTGGAAATGATTCTCATCTATGTGTTATGCGTGAGTCAGTGGGAAGCAGCAGCAGAATACCACAGTTGACATCCAAATCAGTATAAGGCTATTCACAGAATGATTAAATCACCAGTGTTTGGATGTGTTGTCTGCATGATGCAGTCACCTTCTGCATTAGAGGTATGTGTGAACAAGTGTCCGGGGAAGGTGGATGTATTGTGCTGTCAAGTTTCAGTTCGTCAGTGAACTGATGCTGTAACATTTTGTTTGTATGATTAATGCACATCTGTAGCATGAATTCATTTCTTTGTATTTTTGCTATCTCCACTAATTGTGACTTTGTCCTATGGGCCAAGATTATTGAATCACCAATGCAGACTTTGTCGTTATGGGATATGACTTTTGAATCACCCTGTATATTGGAATGTTTGGTCTGCAGTAAAAACATCAGAAGGTCTCAGAATTGAAAGGGTCAGCAGTTCTCTGCTGACTTCCATGATTGGTCTATATCCAGTGTGAAAACTGTAAGAAGAAGTTGTATAAATATTTTGTACATTGGTTTCTTTTTTTTTTTTTTTTTCCAGCCGAGAACACCTTTTGCAATTCAATGAGTGGCTTACATGAATGACTGATAATATGAGGATTTATCAAACTAAAATCTCTGTTAATATTAAATTTTACACAAATTTTATACAAGAGTTCGTAGAGGACTAGAAAGATGCCTTGTATTGTGGCTTTTAGCTAGACACTTCATAGTGTTTTAGGTAACCAACATAAAAGTTTTATTTGTTTGTTCATGTCTTAATGACTATTAGCAATTCTCAATCTGGCTTGACTGGTCACTGTTGAAGATTACATACACCAGATTTGTACTTGTTTTTCTTTTTCCTTATATATGATCAGATATATTTTTAATTAGGAAATAAGTGTCATCAAAATTAGGATGGGGACTGTAATTTGTAACTGTACACTGTTGTTATAAATGTTTGAAGCAATTTCATAAATTCACTGTAGGTACATTAATTAACATATTGTCACAAAACTCATCGCTCATATGGGACAACTCAAAAATTTTTGTATTGTTGCTGCCACACTTCTGATTTCTGCCATGAGAGTGCAGCAGTGAGCAGTTAGGCAAAATGGTGACAGATGGCGAGAAAGCATATGTTGTGCTTTAAATGCCAGTCTGCCCTAACAGTGCAGTGACATTTCCGAACAAAGTTCACCAAGATCCACCAACTGCCAACTCAGATTGGCAATGGTATGAACAGTTTAAAGCTTCATGATGCCTCCACAAGGGGAAATCAACAGGTTGGCTGGCAGTGAATGAAGAAACCGTTGACTGCACATGGGACAGTTTTGCACGAAGCCCACAGAAATCAATGAACAGAGCAAGTAGAGAGCTGAACATACCACAACAGATCGTTCAGAAGATTTTAAGGAAATGACATTAGCTGAAGCCCTACCATTTGCAATTGCTACAAGCCCTGACTCCCAACGACAAAATAAGATCCTTTGAATTTTCAGCACAGTTGGAACAGCTTATGTAAGAGGATTGTTCATGTGGGAAACTCAACTTCAGTGATGGAACAACGCTTTTTTTTTGAGTGCTACAATGAACAGGCACTAAGAGGAAATTTGCTGGACATAGACTCTCCTTGCTATCATGCAGCACATTTGATATTCACCAAAAGTTAATGTCTTCTGTGCAGCCTTGTGGTTTAAAGTTTATCGTCCCTTTTTCTTCAGCAAAAAGACTATTACAGGACATCTGTATTTGGCCATGCTGGAAAATCAGCTCATGCCACCCGGATGGCGCTTCATCCCTCTTTCATCATAATGTTTACGAATTCTTAAACAGGAAATTGAGAAACCTATAGAACAGTCAGGTTGATGGTCAGCAATTCATGTAATGGTCTCCACTCCCCCAATCTAACTGCATGTGATTGTGTTCTGTGGGGTTATGAGAAAGATTCATTGTTCATGCCTCCTTTACTAATAAACTTAACAAACTATGAGGTAATGTCAGCAGTGCTTTTTAAAGTATTGATAAGGACATGCTGCACTGAAAGTGGAAAGAACTTCATATCGACTTCACATTAGCTGGATTGGTGGGGGGCAACATATAGAACACTTGTAATACATCAAAATATTTTTCAGTTTTTCTATGTGTGGGCAAAGCACTTTGGCAATATGTCAAATAATATAACTACAGTAAATCTGTGAAATAACTTAAATCATTTATAATAACCCTGTATATCTGGAGTATGGTGGAGTTACCAATCACCCATTGTACCACATTACCTACTGAGTATAGTCATTAATGCTTCACTGGCATAGAAAACTTCTGTAGAAGTTTTCATAAAAACTATGAGGTGGTGAGCTAAAAGCCAAAATAGCACTTCCCTCAATGAAGAGCCTCAATGCAAAATTTCATCAAAATCCAAAACCCACAATTGTTCAATTCTCCTTGTATGTTAGTTTCACATTCTTGAAATAAAAATTACGCAGTATATCTAATCACAGTGTTCTGATCGTGTTCTTTTCTTTCTTTTTTGTTTCAGGAGTACCTTGGCTTTATAAAAACACTAAATGATGCTGCCAGGGGTAAAGCTCTCTCCTGTGAGAGTTCAAAGTCTGATACAATATGTGGTATATTAGATTTACTGGATACGTTGGATAAATGGATAGATGAAATTCCACCACAGGTGCAAGCTCAGAGATTTGGCAACAAAGCATTCAGAACTTGGTTTGCAAGACTTCAAGAAGTAAGGATCTATTGCTTCTCACTTAAAATAGAAAACTGCTAATCAGAATGGAGAAAGAAATCAGTTGAAACTGTTACATGTACAAAGGCTACTGTCTAACTTTAAAAGTCATAGCTAATAAATGAGTGATTTTGTTACAATCGGTCTGGCTAATATAATTTCACATGTGAAATTCTTTCATACGCAGAATTGCTATAATGTTAGATTTCTTCTAGTCTTTTTCTTTCCTCCCATCACTAGGAGAAATTGCAGGTTCCTATCTATATTTATTTTTATAAACCCTCGACTGCATCACATCTATTTCTTTTTCAAATATTTATTTGGTTGTTTTCTTAGCTTATCATAAGGTTTGCAGGATATTCAAAGAGTTTTAAGGCATTAAACAATTTCAGCACAATGGTTAATTTTTTTTTATATAAAGCAAGTGACCTTTTTTGGCAGGGTTTGAGTCTTTGTCAGAATCCCTGCTTTAGCATGAAAATATTTCCTTTATGCATATCTTGGTTTTGTTGATACTTGTTTTCATTACTGTACAGTTGTGCCACACAATACTTCTTACAAAGAAATTGAGTTTAAAGAAATGAAGGAAACTCGCTGACAGTAATGCTTGCAGACAGGACAGTGTTGTTCAGTGTTTCACCAGGATCTTGGAACTGGGGCAGTAATTCCTGTTCCATGTATGTGAAGGATTGTTTTTACTGAGAAGGAATGGCTAACTGCTTTTGAATACGTATGGTCTAATGGTGTTTTTGGATGTCTGTCAGTAATTTATTTGTGCAATTTTTGCTGTCTATGTATCCACCAGGCACTAGTTCCTAATTGGTGCTTGTATAGCAAAGGACAATATCAATTCGTTTGTTTTTTAGAACTCCATTTTGGCTAAAGTTAATAATAAAGGCGATACAGGCCAAGATGCGATCCGATAGAGGGTATGGGTGTGGCAAATTCACGGTGAATGTCATCTGCATGTGTAGCGCCAACAGTAAAATTCGGAGGCGGTGGTGTTATGGTGTGGTCGTGTTCTTCATGGAGGGAACTTGCAGCCCTTGTTGATTTGCGTGGCACTATCACAGCACAGGCCAACATTGATGTTTTAAACACGTTCTTGCTTCCCACTGTTGAAGAGCAATTTGGGGTGGCGATTGCATATTTCAACAGGATCGAGGACCTGTTCATAAAGCACGGTGTGCGTAGAGTGGTTACACTACAATAACATCCCTGTAATGGACTTCATGCCAGGCCTCACCGACCGACATCAGTATCGCTCCTTAGTGCAGCACTCCACGAAGAATGGACTACCATTCCTCAAAAAACTTTCCAGCATCTGATTGAACATATGCCTGTCAGAGTGGAAGCTGTCATCAAGGCTAAGGGTTGGCCAGCACCATATTGAATTCCAGCATTACCATTGGAGGGTGCCATGAATTTGTAAGTCATTTTTCAGTCAGGTGTCCGCATACTTTTTATCACATAATGTATATCTGTGATATGTTGCATAGACATCAACTACCACCAAGGACTTATAGAGACTTCTGTACAGGCTTTCTCAGTATTAGGATTTGTTGCTAGTGAAGTTCTTGAACTACCTCGTAAAGAGCATGAGATGCTACTAACAATTACAATGGCAGTGTAACAGTCAGTCGTGAATGAAGGTGGTGCACTTACAGTGAGACAAGAATAATACAGTGGTGCTGCTTCCTTACAACAGCTTTGACATGCCTGTAGAGCCACTGGAGTACATTCTAGAGACCTGGCAACATCTATTGTCAGATCACGGTTTTCTTCTTCACTCTGGAAAAAACCTGTAGTCTGTTAATAATTTGTTTCATTTGTTTATGGCACAGAAGGCATGATTAATTACAACAAATGAAACAGTTTCATGAATAGTTTCACCAACCACCTCATAATAACATGGTGTCCACCTCAATAGCTCAGTGACCAACACAGTGGAATGCTGTGCAAAGGCGCCCGGGTTCGATTCCTAGCTGGGTCTGATATTTTCTCTGCTCAGGATTTGGTGTTGTGTTGTCTTTATCATCATATCATCCCCATCGTCGCCAAAGTGGCGTCAACTAAAAAGGCCGGTCTACCCACCGTGAGGCTCTCGCCACACGACATTTCATTTAATTTCATTTATAATAATGTGGTGTACGTTTTCTGCTCAGAATACAGTCGAACGCTTATTTTCTGATTTTCTTCCCTGCCACCAGCATTTTTAAAGATAAGTGTGCCCTTGATTTCAAAAATTTTTGTAATTATTTTGGAGTCTTTTATGCAAAATACCTTATGATTTACCTCAGTCCATAAACCCATAAAGCTTTTTGAAGAAATATGCTCCCATTTCTTGATTATGCTTCACTTAAAGCTTCTAATGAACAGATGTTAAAATTTGACATTTTTCTGTGATTTTGCCCTTTATAATTTAAGTGTGTGTGTGTGTGTGTGTGACGATATATACTCTTTTAAGATTTTAGTGAATAATAAGTGAATTACTTTTCTGTTGCTTTTAGAAAGCAGAACACCTGCTGCAGGCAGCCTTACAACCCAAGTTCCACCGGGCTATTCCTGAAATTGTGGTGTATTTAGTTGAAGGCTTTGGAAATTCAACTCGAATTGATTACGGTACAGGTCATGAAATGGCATTTCTTATGTTGCTATGTTGCTTGTTCAAGATTGGAGCCTTTGTTGAAACTGACACTGTGGCAGTTGTTACTTGTGTTTTTAATAGGTAGATTTTTTACCAATGATCTGTTTCTTTCAGTTTCCACATCCCTCTTTATGACTATATATTATAAAAATTAATGACTTGCAGGTACTTAAATTTGGTCCGCAAACTTCAGCTGACGTACAGAATGGAACCTGCAGGAAGCCATGGTGTATGGAGTTTAGATGATTATCAGTTTGTCCCTTTTATTTGGGGAAGTTCTCAGCTTATAGGTAAGCATCTGAAGAGAATTGCAGTGTATTACTTGATTTTTCTATCTTTTAGATTGTGCTTTTGGCCACAGCTCCCAATCCACCTCCAGTTTCTTTATGCTGTGATGTCCTCTTGTAGAAACTTACAGAATGAATAACAGGCATTTTGAAGTTTAAATTGTTGTGCAACACTTTAAATAAATTTCTAGTTTATGATAGAAAATTTATGCTTGAGTATTTAATCAGTTATCAGAGCTGTCTGCTGAGTGTTTTGTTACAACGTGAAGAATACAATTCTTCATTAATACACAGGCCATATCTTTTCTTCTAGTTAACAAACATCATCGTACTGGATCGTCAAGTAGGATTAAATGTTCATTGCGTTTTTCATGTTTGGATTAGATTAGATTAGATTTACTTTCATTCCAATTGATCCGTAGTGGGGAGGTCCTCCAGGATGTAGAACATGTCAGAAAAACAATAATACATGACAAATATTTACAACTAAAATAAATAAGCTGATGTACCTTTCACAGGTCCCAAGTGGAATGATAGTCATTTTATATGCAGTGTCACAATCGTTAAGAAATGAAATATGTTGTCTCTCTGGTGCTGTGCAAAAAGTGTAATTTTTTGTCAGATGAGTAATCATCCCTCACATTATTGATTTACCAATCTTTTACTAGTTTGTATAATGCATGTTCCAGTTTATCTGTCATGTGTAGTTGCTGTGCGAGAAGATGCCAGACCCCCACTTTATTAAAATGCATCTGACAGAGCACTGGATGTTAAGTGAAACTGTAAACATTTTGAAGCCCCTGAGCAGACTGTATGGCAGTAACCTTGCAAGTTGTCTGTGGACTCCCTAATTCTTTGTATAATTGTAATGGATAAACATTGACAGCAAAGCAGCGTGGTAGAGGTAACCCATGAGTGTCCTCTGTGAAAACTTATCAGGTGCGAGAAGGGTTAGTGGTGTCGTGTGAATGCTCTGTTAGTGTCCTGATGTCTGTGGTATCTGGTGTAAACTGTCTGCGCAGCAGGTAGATCTGGACAGCTCTGACATCAGGTCCACACTCTCTGAACAGATGCTTTGGTGGCACTATTTACACTGGCTTTTTGCTGCTGATGATCCTTTTTGCGATGTCAGACATGGTAAGAGCATGATTTTTCTGGTCTATTTTCCTAGTTAGTGTGACAAGATAGTTGTATGTTTCACCAGACGAGAATATCAAAAGAATAATTGGCCACCATCTCATCAGTTTTGTTTGTGTAGTATTCTGTATCTACATAGATGCAACATGCCTATTCTCACACAACCTCTTTAAGGGCACCAGAAATAACATGAACATTATATAGCCGAGGTCAGTGACTATCCCTGAATATTTAAGGGTTTGGATAAACATATATTGCATACTGGATTTTGATTCTGAATCTGTAAATTAGTTATTTGCAACAGACAAAATTATGTAAATTGATATAGGTTTTGCCATATTTGGATGCTGTACCTCACAGGGAAACAGCATTTTCTAATTGCTACCAGAAATATATATTTTTATAAATAATTTAAGGAATAAAATAACAATAAAACAAAATATTTGAGTCGTTGATTTATCAGGACATAAACAAGATTGTGAACTTTGCTAGCCTTCAGACGAATCCCTTTCAACAGCTGTAGAGTACGCATGTACATAAACATTTAGAGCTACATTGTGCCACCTGACTACATTTTTCTACCTCTGCATACTTGCTGTTTGTCTGGATTTGACGGGTTGTGTCAGAAGGAGTGGGTAAGGACAGAAAGGAGATTGGGAATGAAAGTGTGGTTTCCGAAAGGGTGATTGACTGCTGGGAAGGTGGATTGGGGATAGGGGACTGCTGGGAAGGTGTAGGTGCTGGTGCAGGATGAATGAAGTTGCTGTCCAGGGAAGGGTATGGGTTTTGGGACAAGGGGCTAGTGTCGGTTGGGACAAAGAGTATTATGGAATCAAAGGGTGTGTTGCAAGCACAATTACCATCTATATAACTGAGAGAAGCTGAAATTAGAGGAAGCAACGATTAAAATAGAGCAATGTGCACTCAGCAATGTGTTCCACCACTGGGTGATCAACTCTGCTCTTGGCCACAGTTTGCTGGTGGCCATTCGTTTGGATTGACAGCTGGTTGGTAATCATGTTCATATAAAATGCTTTGCAGAAATTACAGTGGAGCTTGTATATGACATGGCTGCTTTCACAGATGGCCCTGCCTCTGGTTGGGTAGGATAAGCCTGTGACGTGACTGGAGTAAGATGTGCTGGGTGGCTGTATTGGACAGTTCTTGCACCTGGGTTATCCAGAGAGATATGACCCTTGGGGCAAGGGGTTGGGAGTGGATATGGTGTAAGGTTGGACTGGGATATTGTGTAGATTGGATGGGCAGTGGAATGCTGCTTCGAGAGGTGGAGGAAGCATTGTAGGGAGTGGATATGGTGTAAGGTTGGACTGGGATATTGTGTAGATTGGATGGGCAGTGGAATACTGCTTCGAGAGGGTGGGGGAAGCATTGTAGGAATTTTAGGTTACAGTTTTTCATGTTGAATACGTTGAGAATTTACTGTTTGTAGTGTGTCTGCTCTAGTCACAAATAATGTGTGTGTGTGTGTGTGCATGTTAGTGTGTGAGTAAGCTACTGAAAATTGACATGTCATCCACACAAATGACAGTTATTAAAATACCTGAGTCTTGACATTTGCTGTAGATGCATGGAGCAGCTATTGTACTTTTGAAGTTTACATTCAGCATTGTGCTGTCTAAATTGAAGTTCCAGCATTGGGTGCCATGCTTCAGTCTATATACTCATTTGGTTTTTAGTCATTTAGTATTAATATATTCAACTGTCTTTTTAGCTTAATATATCTTGAGAAGTTTCACAACATCTCTTCATTTATGATAGTTACCTTGTAAGAAAGCTGTGTCAGGCTCAAGGTGATTGATGTCAAGATCGCTATTTACGTATTGTTTTTGCTGTTACTGAAACATGTCATGATAAGCATTAAGAAATATGTGTGATCTAGACAAGTTATTGTGTAAGTGCCAAGAATTAACCTTTTCAAAGATTTTTAATCCTGTAATATTCAAAGGAAAACTTATAGCCATTTTACAAGACTGTTTACTGAATATTACTTATCTTCCATAGAGCAATAAGAGGAATTTAATTATTCAATAGATTTGAAAATAAACTTTCGATAATGTATTTCACATTTCTGTTTCAAAGTGATCTTCATTACCCAATGAATTTACAAATTTCTTTGCGCATGTTACCAGGTTTATTCTTTATGATAGGAGTTTTGAAAAGGAAACTTGCATGTGTTAGCACAGCAATAAGTGAAGTTTGATAAATGTAAACATGCAGTTCTTGTCCTTTACTGATCTAAGTTCATGTTCTTTACTTTTTTGCAGATCATCCACAGATTGAGCCTAAATCTTTCTTAGTAAACGAAGTTGTTGAGGCCTATTGTGACGATTACTTATTTTTAGGGTGTATTAAATTTATTAATCAGGTATGTATTTGATTGATGATAGAGTAACATTTCAAAGGCGACTTATATTATGATAAATCTGTGATTTGTTTTGTAATGGGAAAATGTTTCACTCTAACTAAAATATCTGGGAGTAAACACATATACCACTGAGTGTAAGAAAATACTAATGTATAAAAAGAAATCTCTTTTTATAAGAAGTTGAAAAGAATGGCAATCTTATCTGGCAGATATGTTGCTGCTCATGTATCAGATACTAGCTGTAGAAGAGGTGGCAGTGTCACTATTCTGGTCCCAGCACATCTCTCACAAAACAAGTTACATTATGAACTACAAGTGCAGTCAATCATATAAGGAAGAGTAGTTGTAACATATCAATTGCAGTGTGCTAAGCAGGTGTAAGAAAGTGCTGAGAAGGCAAATTAGGGTGTAATCATTCTTGTCAGTGTGATTATCATTGAGTACAGGGTTGGATAGAACAAGAATAGTTAATTCTTGTCAGTGTGATTATCATTGAGTACAGGGTTGGATATAACAAGAATAGTTAATGAAATTGATCAAGTAAATTTTGAATTCCATTCCTCCCAAGTGAGAGTCCAATGCCTTAACTAGCACATAGCCTCTCTCATTGCTAAGTAGGTGTAAGTTTGGATTGGAGAAGAAAAGGTGATGGGCAGCCAAGCCACATAGCAAGAACAAAATAAGGAAGAAAAGTGGGAAGTTGAAATACGAAAATCTTCCAAGGCCTTAACTTACAAAAGTGCTTTATTTTTTATTACCTGATTCACAAACAAATATCCAGTAATATATCCTCTCATTCCCTTGACACTTTTTGCTGAGACACTAACCAGCTACAAAGAAATGCTCCCCTTAACATACAGTGCCATGAAAGTCTCAAACATGCAAATGATATTCTTTTCCAGGACATCAGTTACCATGCATCATATCTTGAAATGCAGAATGTGTGGTGTCTGGCGGTGACACCACAGAATGTACTTCTCAAAGTTCTTCCCACTCCCTTACGAAATAGTATCCCATGAGCCTGTCAATGTATGTGTTGTGTGGTCTTTTCTTTTACTGTGTGATGTGGTCTTTTCTTTTACCGTGTGTGCTTGCCGTCTCATGACTTGAACATTATATTGTTGCTAATGATTTTGCTGTATGACCAATCTAATGCCTCAATCATTTGTTGCACCAGTCTGCTTACAGGTTTGTAAATAATATACTGTGTGAAATAAATAATTTATTTTGTGGAAGTTTTCAAGAGAAAATTGTTTTGATAGAAACTGTATACTCACAACATGCTGAGTATTTTACACCATAAATACTCTGCTGATTTGTATGAAATTATACTTACATATGAAATTTAAACTCTTACTTGAAAAACAACGGAAATTAATGTACCAAATTCTGACATATCAGTTTTATGTATGTGTGTATCCAGTTTTGTATATGCAGATATTATTGTCAAATAGGTAAAAACTGGGTTGTTTGCGGAGCATTCAAACCAGTTATGGAATATCAGTGATGTTCCCTCATGGTCCAAAATAAATTCTGGTCTGATCAGGATGTACATTGCTGAAGTAAGTGTAATAACTAATAAAATGCTCTTATGTAATGAAAAAAAGAATTATTGTGTTGATACAGAATCAATTTTTCATATTTTCTGCTTACTTATTATTCAAGTATTCTCTACTTGTTGGCATATTACAGGTTTTGGATGTATTTATTTTATTTTACATTATTTTATTTGTTATACCCCTTTGTGGCCATAACCATTTCTTAAGTAATGTACACTGGTAGACATACCATTCCTAATGTGGCTCTCTTTTTCTTTGACAGGTGCTGGAGAAGTTTCCTGTTGTACAACATGTTTTATTCGGTTCATTAATGTCCATTGAAGCAGCCCCCTTAAGCCATTTCTCTGAAAGAGGCGTAGGATCTGTGAGACCTAGGCCACCTGACTCATTCCGTGCCCCACCACCACCCAAAAATTAAACCCAGACAAAGCTAAATGGTATTTTATATTTTACATAAATTTATACCTCTGCATTTACAAAATTAAATTTTAGAGCTATTTCAGGATCATCATTTGTATATATGCTTCAACTGATGAAATACCAAAAAAGTAATGATTCTCATGCAGTCACTTTAAATTTGTAAAATTTCTTACCAAAATTGCGACAGTGTTAGATACTGTAAAATATGTATTTTAATAAATAACTTATTGTACACAAATCTTAGTACGTTACTTACTTTTTGTTTCTGTGTTAATTTTTGAGTTTCTGTGAATGGCATTGAGTATTACGGTTGAGATGCTGACAAGGGCAAGAATGTGGAATGTAAGTTATTCTACAGTTATTACTGCTGTTTTTCAGTGTCTTGAAAATGTTGTGAGAACCCTCCTTTCTGGAAAATAAAATCTGATCTACCAGAGTATAAATGGGACGGACATACAATGGTAAACATTTAATTGTTATCCAGCAGGCACTAAAAATTATTTTTCTTTGCTTTGTTTATTTCATTTATCATACCTTACATATAAAAGAGAAGATGAGACACTTAAAAAGCAAATCTGTTAAGTTCTATAAGTAAATCTGCTGTAACTCTGTACATAATACTTGCACATGTGCCATGGCACCAGGCAACAGCATTTGCGTGGGCTGGCTACCAAAGGCCGCCTGTGATGGATCTCATGACTTACGCACACAACACGGCATCTACTGTGCCTTCTATCGGAGCCTTGTAAGCGCAGTGCAGCAGGCACTCACCCTACTATTGTGTTTGTACTTATTGTCAGCAACTGCTTGTATCGGTACATGGATAGTTTCTGTGTTTATCTCAGTGTTGTTAATTGTTGTTCACTTGCATGTGGAAGAAGAATAAACTTTGGTTCATTGTGGCTGTGTTGTTGTTTGTCTCTTACAGTATGGTACAACTGGTGACAAGTGCAGTTTTCTGCGTGTTCAGTCTATTTGGTTGTTCCTTTGCTTCTTATGCCCATGGAGATTTGCTCCAATCACTCCTTGAGCAGCAGCATGCCTTCAAAATTGCTATCACAAACTTGTTGGCCACATTGACTATGCAGGCTTCCATGCTATTGGTGTACCCACTGCCCTCTCTCCCCCTTACGGCAATGTGACTGAAGGCAGGGAGGCTTATGAGAAGCAGCTTAGGTCACACTTCCTCATTTTTGGTATCACTGATAAACATGTGTTTGTTCCTTTCTTGAATTTCTCCTCAAATCTACAAGTTGTTGTGCAATTAGCCTGCACTGCTTTTGTTCAACGAAATATGTTTGTTGTACAGTTATCACTGTAAATGCACATGTCTTTCTTGCATGTGTAAAGTTCTACCGTTGTCATTAAGAGTCCCACCTACCAGGCATGTTGGCTGAATTCCACAACTTCAGTTGCAAATGTCAGTTTGTTGCCAATGCTCATGATAATCCCTTTGCTGATTCTGTGGTCCATGATACCATCATTTGGTTGGCTCCTGACACATTGATGCACCAAAGTGCACTACAGTGCAAGGAATCATCTTTGGCTGGAGTGTTAAATATTGCTCACTCTTTCAAGGTATCTCATGCTGGTAGCTATCGAATTGAGACAAGACCTGTTCCTGGTCACTAGGTATTGGTTAGTTCTCAGGACGACAATGACATGGTAGTGGTCAAATGCGACAATGACATGGTAGTGGTCAGTGCGACAATGACATGGTAGTGGTCAGTGCGACAGTGGACAATGACGTGGCTAACAGCCGCTACAGAAATTGCTCCAATCCACGGTTGCATCTTGTCCATACTGTTCCATGGAACATGACAGGGCGGTGTGCCCTAAGTGCTGGGCGATTTGCAACAACTGTAGGAAACAGGACATGTAGTGTCTGTGTGTCATTCCCACCCCTCTCATGCGGACATACACATGGATGTTAATTGTGTGTCCCCACTACTTACAAATCATAACAAAGTGTTTGTCAAAGTGTGAGTGGTGGCCAAATGCTTGGACAACAAGTGACTTTACGGATCTCCAAACTTAAGTTGATCTGGGATCTCTGGTGTTGCATCTGGTTACTTGATGTTTGGTGAATTGCAACCACCAGCATGTTCCAGTTTTGGGTCAGTTTATGGCTCCCATTATGTATAAATCTGTGATGTATTCCTTGACATTTTTAGTAGTGGATGATGCTGTTACCATAATATTTTTTGGTCTGGATGCTTTCAGTGCTTTTAGTTTTTCCATTTTGGATACAGTGCACCTCGTGTTTGAATTCTTGTCTCTTTTCTTGAATGGGCTAATTTATGCCACTAATTTTGCAACCCACATTAGCCAGAAACCTGGATGTGGCCCTGCTTTTTCCATGCGTGCCGTGTTCCAATTGCTTTGCGCGATCAAGTGAAATCAGAATTGTACAGTTTTTGGTCACCCAACAATTACCTCAAGTGAGTGGTCTATCCCACTTGTGATTGTTAAAAACCAACTGGACAGCTCCACAAGAATATTCCTTTTCAGTGACTGCTGGCCTGCAAGCACGCGTTCACACTTTTGAAATTGAAATTATATTTTGCTCCTTGTTTGGTTATTTTCATCCTGGCCACCACCTGGTTTTGGCTATGGACATCTCTCAGTATGGACTTGAGGCTTTTCTTACACATTGTTATGAGGATGGTTCCAAATATTGATAGCATAAGCATGAAAAACACTCAGCTCTGCTCAGCAGCGCTATTCTCAAGTTGAAAAGGAAATGCTTGCTATCTTCTATGGTCTCAAAAAGTTTCATGTGATCTTGTGTGAGTTTAAGTTCCTCCTCATTACTGACCACAAGTTCTTGGTTTCATTGTTTAATCCTTCTACTTCACTGCCCGACAAACCAGCACTTTGCCTCCGGAATTGGGCTTTGTTTATGTCTCATTACAACTACGAAATTCATATTGGGCCTGTCGCGAAACATGCCAATGCCGATGCACTGTCCTGACTTGCAATGGGAATGGATTCTACTTTTGAAGAGGATGAACTCCTTTTTTTTTTCACTTAGATGTTGAAGTGCAATGTACAGTGGAAGGGTTTCCTATTACAGGCTCCTAGGTTGCAGCTGTTGTCACTCCTGATCTGGTTTTGCGCCAAGTTGTTCATCTTGTTCAGCATAGTTGGCTGAACAGGCTTCTGGGTGGGTCTTCTGATCTTTAGGATAACTATGTTGCTCTCCATCACCACCTTGCTGTATTTAGTGATAGTGTTCTCTTGGCTATGGATGAGCTGTGGCCTAGGGTTGTGATCCCCGCTGCTCTATGGCAGGATGTGGTTCAGATCCTAAATCAGGGACACTGCTGAATCTCGGGTATAAAGTTATTGGCCCATCGGTATGTGTTTTGATGTGGTGATGGTGACATTTTACATCTTATCGCAGCCTGCTCTCAGTGCTGGCGACACTCTCTCTGTGGCCCGCACCACACGGTGTCTGTGGGAACACATCCATGTGGATTTCACGAGACTCTTCCTAAATTCTTTCTGGTTGTTGATTGACAATGTGTTGTCTAAATTTCTGTACATTATCTGCTGTCCTTTGTCAGCCTTGGCTAGGTTTCAGGCCCTCTCCAAAAATTTTCTAATTGAAGGATAGCCTAATACACTTGTGACAGATAGCAGTCCACATTTTTTGTCTGAAACTCTCCACAATTTTTGTGCCCATCAAGACATTTGTGAGGTGACTGCTGCTCCTTTTCACACCCAGTGTAACAGCAAGATGGAACGTCTCGTCTGTGTGTTCAAGGTACAAATGAAGAAGTATGTTGCAGACTCCACTGTGGACAACACCTTGACACCCTTTTTGAGTTCTACAGATTTACCCCAGTGGGGGATTGGAGTCCGCCCAAGATGCTTCATGTTGCCAGCCACACACCTTCCTGCATTTTCTCATGCCACCACACCAACACCCATTGGTGCAGTCCTCATTGCAGTTTACTAATGGCTCTACGGTCTGGGCTTGGTGATTTGGCTGCTGATCAAAGTGGGTTACGGCTATGGTCCACAGCTGCTGAGGCCACAGTTTCTGTATGATGCACAAAAGTCATGAGCTGGTGGTGCACCAACACTCTCAGCTGCATCCCTGTGCCATGGCGAGGACTGTGGATCCTCTGGTTTTTCCCCTCAGTGCCTGTGATAGCATTGCAGGGTGGACCTGTTGTCCTTGTGAATGTTGTCACCTCCTATCTCTCATCTGGTGTCCAACCACCCTGTGCCTGCTGCTGCTAGGCCTTCCTGCGATACTAAACTGCCATCGGCGATTCCTTCACAGGCTGAGCCAGTGCCTTTAGGGCTCTTCAGTACCAGTGTCTCTGACTGAGCAGCTAGCATTTTTGCTATTGGCACAGCTCCACCGTGTCAAGGAACCAGAAATTTGAGTTGCTACCAATGCCCTTGTCACGAGTCTTATAATATGGTACTAAACGGGGAAGTGGGGGCCATGCATGTCCAGTTCTGTGCCACTTCTGCCCCTACTCACCAGTTCTGGCCTGGAATCCTGTGCCACTTCTGCCCCTACTCACCAGTTCTGGGCTGGAATCTCCTTCTGCTGCTGCTGTAATTGCCTGCAATTTCTGCCACATAGGCCATGTATGTTTCAACAGTTGCTCTGATGCCTGCATTGGCACAGCAACCTTTCCCCAAGGGGGTGGGAGTACTGTAATCCAGTGTGTAATACTTTGATACATGCAGGAGCACTAGGCCGCCAGCACACTGCACTACGAGTATTTCACCAATGGCATTTGCACAGGCCAGCCACCGGAGGCTGCCTTTTGTGGGCCAAATGACTTGTGTGCCTGGCACAGTATTTGCAGTGCTATCTGCTGGAGCCACCATCTTTTTAAGCACAGTGCGGCAGGCACTCACCTTCTTATTGTGTTAATACTTTATTATGAGCAACTGCTTGTAGCAGTACCTGTATTGTTTCTGTGTTTATGTCTGT
Source organism: Schistocerca americana (assembly GCF_021461395.2). Lineage (NCBI taxonomy): Eukaryota > Metazoa > Arthropoda > Insecta > Orthoptera > Acrididae > Schistocerca > Schistocerca americana. The sequence continues at coordinate 338,682,408 of NC_060123.1, read as the reverse complement.
TCTCAACTGTTGTTCATTTCTATGTGGAAGAAGAATAAACTTTCATTATTGTGGCCGTGCCGTTGTTTGTGTCTTACAGTATGATGCAAAAACACAAGTGGCTGAGCTGTGTATACATGAAATGTGGGTAGTCTGTTACCAAATTTCAGTAGAAAATTTATAACTGACGTAACAAGAAATCGGGAAACAGTATGGGTAGTTTGAGGTGTAAATTGAGAAACAGTAGCTCTTGTGATACAGGAATTAGAGTGTTGAATCTGCAAGTGGGCTTGTTAAGAGCGTTTAATTTGTAACAGGTGTATTGTGGCAACTGCGACTGTGTGAAGTCATATTGCTGCTGTGCATTGAAAATAAATGTGCAAACAACCAGGATACATTGAACAATCACATACCGCCAATGCAAGCACTGCTTTTTACAAAAATTATGGAAGTGCTGTGTGCTGCTCGTATGTAAACATTTCCTATAAATTTGGTTCGAGAGGATTAATTAGTTATCATAAAGGTGAAAAGTGGAAATAACCATTATTGCCCTTTGGAATCCAATAACAGAAATATCACTTAGAAACTCTATGTAGATTTAATTATTGGAAAGGGCACATATACAGATGATGATAAAAATACTTAAATACTGAAGTATATCACACTTTTCTTTTTGTAATGTGTTCCTTGTGCTTTCTGTTGCTCATCAGGGAGGAATAGTTTATATTGTGTAATTAGATTATGCATGTACTGTATTTACATGGCTGCAAGTTAACCATGAATTTAATACAACCCTCCTTTTTTATGAGGCACGAGGAGAAATTTTTATCTCCAGTGTGTTCTGACTAATAAAAATAAAATGTGTTGTATTAATACACTGCCAGAAAAAAGTAACACCCTCAGGGACCATGTTCAGTGGTGCCAGATACTGAGGGATTGTAGTGTTACTGATTTAATTGTCATGCTAACCAGCGATCAGATGGTACTCAGAATGCCTGTCTACACACCATCTATTTTGATTCTGCAGACAGTAACTGTGGTGCCTTTAAAGGTGAACAGCATTTGTAACATTCATTCTAGAGTACAACTGTTGCCTGCTGATGAGTACACACTCCTATTGAGTTACTTCAGGCATTTGCATGTGGTTACATCGTGGATCTACAGGAAGCTGGATGGACGTATTGACAGACTTCTGCACATGTTGTGCACAATGTATCGGTGGTGTGTCACTGCTTTCAGCAGTGGTCTGTGGAACATTCCCACTCCCATGGACCAAATATTGAATGTCCATGTAGTACAGGTGCACGTCAAAATTGATGTGTCTTGTGAACAGTTGTGGCCAACTGTGCATTATCCATGGAACAAATCTGGGTCCATGTTACACCTATGTGTCACCAAAGATCTGTGTGCTTGCAGCATCACTAACATAATGCTTGCCTCTGGCCAGGCTGCCACTTACGCTATGAAACCCCCAAGTGCGGCTACCCTGGTGTTGCGAAAGAGTCGACTGGAGAATGGAATGGCATTGTGCCGTCCTCAGTGATGAGAGTATGTTTTGTCCACGTGTGACTGATGGCCATACATGTTGTAATGGAATTGACCAACAGAGCATGTTTAGTTACATGTTAGTAATACATGGTACTTGAACTAGTGCGCCTCATGATATTCGAAGTATAGGACTTCACAATGCATGAGACAATGCCCTGGAAATATACTCTCATGTTCAGAAAAAAACAGAACACAGATAGGACATTCATATTCAGAAGAGATGCACTTTAATATCTACTACTAGTCTTCAGAAATGGGTTAAAGAAGGTGATAAAGAAATATGGAATGCCGACTGAGTTAAGTGAAAAGGAGGAGAGGTGTCTTGTTCAAGGCTTTCTTGTATGTGCACACTGGAGGTTGGAAGCACAGACATTGCAACTGTAATACAGCAGTACCTGTACGGGTAGGCAGGACTAGCCATGATTTACAGACAGTATGCTAGTTTGTCATTTATGTTTTGGAGTCATAACCTGACTATGAAATGTTCAGAAAATATTAGTAGATTAAGTGTTGGGATGTCACAGTAATCTGTTGTATCCTATTTGAGAAACTTGGAGAGCTGTATAGGATTTTCATTGTCCCTTGTTATAAATTATGAGGAGACAAATTTTACGTACAATCTAGAACCTGTGCAAGTTGTGAAGAGGGGTGTGAAACCTCATGGTAGAATTGTGGACTGGAGCAAAACTAACACTGGTGTTACGGTTGCTACAGCTGCAGATGGAAATGCTCCTTCACCCTTATGTAACGTATAAGGCTAAGCACTTTTACTGAGGATGGACTAAAGTTAGAATTAGTGGTTCTGCTTACAACTGAAACTCAGGCGTATGGTTTGACACAGACTCTTACCATGAATGGCTGTCCACAATAATTATGCCATATTGCCGAAAAATAGATGATCCAAAAGTGCTCATTGGTGAAAATCTCTCAAGTCACTTAACATCTATCCCAGATTGTGAAGCAAACATCATCTGTATTGCCTTCCATCAAAATCTACTCATATGCCAGCCCCTAAGTGTGGTATATTTGCATCTCTTACAGAGAGAGTTGTGGAAAGTTCAAAGTGTGTGGTAGATAAAAAGAGGACCACTTCACAAGACATTTGTTTCAGTATTGGTCATTTAACTGCATTTTCAGTTTTAATTGTAATATCAAAGATATTTTTTATTTAAATGTACACCATTGTTTCTTCTTAAAGGTGTTACAGTATTCCACTTTCCATCTTGAATGGGACCAAGTGGTTTAAATATGAAAATATATAGGTGATCCGTTTTACCCCAAGTAGTGGAATAAAGTGAATCACACATTTAAAATTTGTATGTTGATAAATGTTTCCTGTAAGAATATGTTAGTAGCACCAGGAAAGACCAAAAATGTAAATCACTAGACAGTTTTTCCAGATTCCTGTTAATGTTTAAACCTCATTTCTTAAGAAAACATCAAATTTTGACCCACTTCATTTCAGTTTACAGTACTTGCTTTGAATCATTCTGCAACAACTGTAGTTGAGAAGTTCCTCTTTACCTTCAGCAGCTTAATTCGGATTATGTCTTGAGTAGTCACGTGATTTCTCTTGCGTGTACTGAACACCATCCTGCTCTTATTTTCTCTGATATCACCTATAAACATTGCTTCTGTGACATCAAATTTTCTTCTTGCTGTACATCTTGTTTGTTACCTCTGCTTCTTGAATCACCAATAATTTAAAATTTGCTTAATATTATCTGCGTGAACAAACTGTGAGCTGCAAACTCATAGATCCACATTTTTCAGTAGTGTCATGGTTGTAATTTGCATATGTTATCAATTGCTACTATTTACAATTCTTACTGCAGTAACAATATAAGCAGACTTGTCTCCCTACAGCTGGGTCTGCAGAAATTTTTCCACTTTGATTAATATGGTAGCCAACCTTGAAAGCTGAAAATGCTGTAGTGCAATAGCACAATAGCAAGCTTTATTGTTGACCTCATGTTTTATTTGTTCTGAAAGAACATACACTCCTGGAAATGGAAAAAAGAACACATTGACACCGGTGTGTCAGACCCACCATACTTGCTCCGGACACTGCGAGAGGGCTGTACAAGCAATGATCACACGCACGGCACAGCGGACACACCAGGAACCGTGGTGTTGGCCGTCGAAGGGCGCTAGCTGCGCAGCATTTGTGCACCGCCGCCGTCAGTGTCAGCCAGTTTGCCGTGGCATACGGAGCTCCATCGCAGTCTTTAACACTGGTAGCATGCCGCGACAGCGTGGGCGTGAACCGTATGTGCAGTTGACGGAATTTGAGCGAGGGCATATAGTGGGCATGCGGGAGGCCGGGTGGACGTACCGCCGAATTGCTCAACACGTGGGGCGTGAGGTCTCCACAGTACATCGATGTTGCCGCCAGTGGTCGGCGGAAGGTGCACGTGCCCGTCGACCTGGGACTGGACCGCAGCGACGCACGGATGCACGCCAAGACCGTAGGATCCTACGCAGTGCCGTAGGGGACCGCACCGCCACTTCCCAGCAAATTAGGGACACTGTTGCTCCTGGGGTATCGGCGAGGACCATTCGCAACTGTCTCCATGAAGCTGGGCTATGGTCCCGCACACCGTTAGGCCGTCTTCCGCTCACGCCCCAACATCGTGCAGCCCGCCTCCCGTGGTGTCGCGACAGGCGTGAATGGAGGGACGAATGGAGACATGTCGTCTTTAGCGATGAGAGTCGCTTCTGCCTTGGTGCCAATGATGGTCGTATGCGTGTTTGGCGCCGTGCAGGTGAGCGCCACAATCAGGTCTGCATACGACCGAGGCACACAGGGCCAACACCCGGCATCATGGTGTGGGGAGCGATCTCCTACACTGGCCGTACACCACTGGTGATCGTCGAGGGGACACTGAATAGTGCACGGTACATCCAAACCGTCATCGAACCCATCGTTCTACCATTCCTAGACCGGCAAGGGAACTTGCTGTTCCAACAGGACAATGTACGTCCGCATGTATCCCGTGCCACCCAACGTGCTCTAGAAGGTGTAAGTCAACTACCTGGCCAGCAAGATCTCCGGATCTGTCCCCCATTGAGCATGTTTGGGACTGGATGAAGCGTCGTCTCACGCGGTCTGCACGTCCAGCAGGAACGCTGGTCCAACTGAGGCGCCAGGTGGAAATGGCATGGCAAGCCATTCCACAGGAGTACATCCAGCATCTCTACGATCGTCTCCATGGGAGAATAGCAGCCTGCATTGCTGCGAAAGGTGGATATACACTGTACTAGTGCCGACATTGTGCATGCTCTGTTGCCTGTGTCTATGTGCCTGTGGTTCTGTCAGTGTGATCATGTGATGTATCTGACCCCAGGAATGTGTCAATAAAGTTTCCCCTTCCTGGGACAATGAATTCACGGTGTTCTTATTTCAATTTCCAGGAGTGTATTTTTGTTAGCATTCATATCCAGTGGAAATGTGTACTGGTGATAATTTGTCTGGTTTTGAACTCAATTCAGTTTTGACTAATAACGGATTTTGGCAGACCACAGTTTTTAAACATGGTAAATGTTGCAAGGTTCATAGTAGACATTCTTTTGGGTGGCAGCAGAAGAAAATTTGCTGCCCGGTTCCCTCCCAAAATTTATTCTAGTGCACAACAAAGCTGATGTTCTCCCTATAACTCTTTTTTGTTCTTCAGATTAAATCTGTACATGACTACTGTTGCCAGAGCTTGATCTGTAAATGTGAGGCTACCCCTATATTAAAATACTACACGAAAACAGGTCCTCTTCAGGGCCAACCATGACGATCGTCAGCCTGAACGTCGAGGGAATCACCAAGAATAAGGAGGATGTAATATCGCAACTATGCCAATCGGAAAAGTGGGACGTACTGTGCCTGCAGGAAACGCATAGAGATGAAACAGCAAACAGACCCAATATCAAAGGAATGCGCTTGGCAGTAGAAGCACCTCACAGAAGGTATGGGAGCACAATATTTACCAGACCCGAGATGCTGCTCTCTTCCACGACTAGGACAACCGCCAACAACATTGAAGTGTTAGCGATAGAGAGTGAATCATTTACAATATGCTCCGTATATAAACCCCCCGGCCAGAACTTACACACTTCAACGCCAGAAAGCTTCAACAACCAAAGGACACACTTCGTTGTGGGCGACTTTAACAGCCACAGCACCACCTGGGGCTACGACGAGACGGACGCCAATGGTCAGCTGCTAGAACAATGGGCTGAGGCAAATAACCTCTAACTTCTCCACGACCCCAAGCTCCCCTGCTCCTTCAACAGCAAAATTTGGAAGCAAGGTTACAATCCCGATATTTGCTTCGTCAGCCGGAACATCTACGATACCTGCTGCAAAAGAGTATATGATGCAATCCCAAAGACATAACAGCGACATATTGGAATCCAAGTCTACTCAACAATCAAAACAACCAAAATACCTTTCCGTAGGAGATTCAACTTTAAAAAGGCTAGGTGGTCAGAATATTCCCAAGCGCTGGATGAGGAATTAGCCAGTCTGACCCCAACACCAAATAATGATCTTATCTTTGTTGAGACTTTGCTAAAGGTATCTAGACGCTACATTCCTAGGGGCTGCAGACAACACTATATCCCAGGGCTCTCAAATGCCTCAAAGGACATCCTGGGGAAGTATCAAGTATTGTTCGCGGAAGACCCATTCAGCGACGAAACCATCACCTGTGGCACAGCTTTAATGTCAGCCCTCAGCGAGGCATACGAGAAGAAGTGGGTAGCAACCCTAGAAAGAATGGATATGTCCCACAGTAGCAAAATAGCCTGGAACCTGATTAAGAAATTGGATGGTGACCCAAGGCTAAGCAAGGCCCCGGCCAACGTAACTCCAAACCAGGTGGCCAACCAACTCCTTCTAAACGGCAAGTTCAACTCCAAACGTCAGAAAACTAAAATCTCACGCCTACTGCCAACGGAAAACACCAACTTCCAGAAACCATTTAGCATGAGAGAGTTGAACAATGGCATAAATACCATGAAGAATGGGAAAGCCGCTGGGTTTGATGATATTTGCGTAGAACAGATTAAAAACTTCGGCCTTGGCGCCAGGGACTGGATACATGGACTTTTTAACGTGTGCCGTGAAACCTTTCAAATCCCGAAACTGTGGAGGAAGTCAAAAGTGGTGGCACTCCTTAAACCCAGGAAGGACCCAGAGTCTCCGAAGAGCTATCGACCCGTAACCCTTCTCAGCCACCTGTTTAAGTTCTATGAAAGATTGATCCTCAACAGAATAGAGAAGATCGTTGACTCAAAGCTAATTCCACACCAAGCAGGTTTTAGACCTGGAAAGTCCTGTACCAGTCAAATTCTAGCATTGACGGAACATATCGAGGATGGTTTGAGAATAAACTAATCACCGGGCTGGCACTAGTCGACCTAAGTTCCACCTGTGATACAGTATGCCACCGGACACTACTGCATAAAATCTACGAGACCCTGAAGGACTACCACCTAGTCAAGATAATCGAATCCCTGCTCCAAAATAGACAATTCTTCGTAATGCTTGAGGGGAAGAAGAGTCGATGGCGGAATCAGAAAAATGGGCTTGCCCAAGGGAGCGTGTTGGCGCCAATCCTATTCAACATATATACAAATGACCAACCAACTTCAGACAAAACCAAAACTTTTATATGCAGACGACCTGGCAATAACAGTTCAAGGCAACAGGTTTGAAGCCGTCGAAGAGAAACTAGAAACCGCCCTTTCTATAATGTCAACCTACTACAAAAAGAATTCTCTAAAACCCAATCCCTCCAAAACTCAAGTGAGTGCATTCCATCCGAACTCGAGGCAGGCAAAGTAAAGGCTCAATGTTACCTGGGATGGGACATTACTAGAACACACACATACTCCCACCTACCTTGGCGTCATGCTGGACAGAACATTGACATACAAATATCATTACAAAAAAACACGCAAAAAAGTAGAAGCACGAAATTCCCTAATAAGAAAGCTGTCCAACAGCAAATGGGGTGCCAAACCTACCATGATCAGAACTTCAGCCCAAGCTTTGTGCTTCTCAACTGCCGAATATGCCTGCCCGGTATGGTGCAGATCCGCCCACGCAAAAAAGGTAGATATTAGCTTGAATGAAACATGCAGGATAGTGACAAGCTGCATGAAACCTACCCCCATCGAAAATCTTTACAGGGCCGCAGGTTTCACAAACCCTGACTTACGTAGGAAAGCCCACGAACATACCGAGAAGCTAAAACGAACCTTTGATGCTTGTCACTCAATATTTGGCCTAGAGTGTGGCCCCAGCAGACTCAAATCCAGACGCCGTTTCCTAAGTTGTGCCTTAGATGAGCCCCGCATCTACTATCCACTAAGAGAGGAGCCACCAAGTGGCGTTTCTGGTGATTGGAAAACCTGGAGAATGCTTAACTGCATCAGAACTGGGGTGGCTCCTGTGAAATATAATCTGATCAAATGGGGTTTGTTGGACGAAAATGACGACAAATGCGACTGGGGCACTCGACAGGACATGGAACATCTCCTACAATGCCCTGCCTGCCTGCACAGATGCACCCTCGACGTTCTATGGCTGGTTAAAGAAGAAGCATTGGACATTGCCCAATATTGGGCAAACAAATTGTAGTTTCCGGACACGAAAAAGTAAAAGTAAGTACTACACAATGTAAAAACATTTACAACGGCAGCAGCTGTAGTTTAATTTGAAAATGTTAATATGACCCTGTATTTTTTGAATGATGAATGTGAGCAAAACTGCAGTAGCCATCAGACAGATCGCGGGAGGCGCACATCGCCACGGTGCGTCACGGACGGTAGTTGCTGCAAGTAGAGTCCTGTCCACCAGAGGGCACGCGAGAATTCAGACGCGACCTCTGCCGACGTAACAACAACAACAACTCAGGCAGCACGGGCCGTGCCCAGTCAGTTAACATCGGGCCTGCCTAGGACACAGTCCCGGTCTATGCTAAGTGAAGTGCTACGTAAACGTGAACAATGTTACTACAAAAACCTCTTATAATTGAGTAAATATGGGCAGTGCCTCCACTGTTACAAAGGAAATGTTAATTACTTACTCGTAGAAATCCGTAATGTCCAGTGTCTGTACACAAACATTACATTTGTTTTCCATGCTAATGTAGTTTTGTGCACTAATATATATCATTGTTGGGTCCCAGTCCAAGTGAGGATGCAGAAAAAACATATTTCATAGATATTCTCACCAATCTTCTTTCAAAGTTTTGAGATATCTGGTAGCCCTGTGTTTTTCCACAATATAATGGCCTCATTTCTTTCCTACCACCATACTCGAGTCTCTGAACCATCACTCTGTTTCTAGTTTACAAGCACAAACTAGAATGTATGTAAATAGCATCACACATTCATCCTGTACTTCAACCAGAATGGGGTCTCAAATGGAAATTTGCATCATATTTCCCATCTTAGTGAATTAAGCCCTTTTTTCCAATTCCCATGGAATCTTTCACTAAGCACTTTGCTTTGTCTCACTTCATGATTCATTTTACATTGGATGTATGTCCTTATCGAGGCTATAATATGTGAACATAAATTTCTTCCCTCTTATTAAGAAATGTTCACTGAATGTGTTCCAAGCTATGCTAGAGGACACACAGTTCCAGCTGTCACTTGATTGATACTAAATATACCAGACATTTGGTACAACAAGGTCATTCAAGTTCATTATTAGCGGTGGTGGCTTTGTTGATGACTTTAATGTTGCGGTTGGGCAGAATTGTCGCGAGCTTAGCAATATGTGGTTCTGTATTAGATGACTAATCTAGCTCTTGCTGTAGCTATTAAGTGGAAAATCCCACTTAGATTTTCCAGTTACACTGAGAAATGTATCTGGTATGAGCCCTGTTTTTCAAAGCTGCATTGGGCTGGGTGGTGGCTTCTTGAGACTTGTAATTACAGCTCACTTTCCTCCACACAGCCTGTCCTAATGTGCTATGTATTACTTCCTTACTTAGATGACCTCAAAATAAGTTGATCTCCCTCAAAGAAAGTTTTTTTAATCACATTTTTGGCAACGTTGAGTTTTTACTGGAATAAAGTGATACATCACATGAGACATTCTTCCGTAGCAATGGCTGTCTCTTTTCTGTTTACAAGTTGAAATATTTGTCGTCGTAAAGTTGACCATCCTGAAAGAACATTGTATATCAATGAAAATTGCAGATGTGGCTGATGTAAGTTTCACTCCAAAGACAGTCAAAATGTTAACTAAAAGCATAGAAAGAAAAACAGATCTACCAGATTGGAATGTTTGTGGGAGAACATTTCTTCATAGTGACTACACCAAAGAGAAATAGGTCCCCCTCCCCCTCCCACCTCCTCCCTCTCCCCAATCACTAGTTAGTGCAAGTTTTATCACAGACAAATTTCTGACTGTAGGCTTTCGCGGCATAAACTGTTGATGAAGGTTTCTCAGGTCTCCAGCCGGGTGGTAGCATTGATATATCGCGACGTTTCGGGAAGTGTCATGATACCCATCTTCCGGCAAAGTGTTGCGATTCGCAGAGAGTGGGGTATTTATATGTGCAGTCACCCCTTCCACTAGACCTTGGGAGGCTGCGATGGACCGGCAGTATGTGCGAGTTGGTGGGGTTAGTGGTCGCCCCTGGCGACTGTGTTTGGTTCTTGGTGTAAGCATTCTGTCTGCATCCATGGCGGATGATGTTACCGGGCGTGCTCCCAATGGATTGCCGCTATCGCAGGGTTCAATGCTGCGCAGAGTTGGTATCCCTCATCTCTGTTGACCAGGTTGTTGTGAATCCTTATTTCTTGGGATTCTTTGATATCATCTTCCCAGAAGCCAGATGCTCAGGACAGCACCTTCGCGTTTTTGAAGCTGAAGGTGTGTTCTTCATTTATGCTGTATTCTGCTATGGCTTATTGGCTGATATGTTCTTTGCAGTGTTTAGATATACATCACTGTGTTTGTCTAATGTATTGTTTACCACATTTGTATGGTATGTTGTATATTCCTGGTGTGTTAAGCTTCAGTAGATCTTTGGCAGAACCTAGGAGCTCCCTCGTCTTTGGTGGTGGGTGGAGAATGGTTTTGATATTGTATTTGCCCAGAAGTCATGCAAGTTTGGCAGAGAGTGGACCCACATTTGGAAGGAATGTGAGTCGTTTTCTTCTTCTTCTTCTGGGGTTGCCACTGCTTCCTTCTTCCTTTTAAGCGCCCTGTTGACTGCGTTTCACAGTAGACATTTTGGTGGAACACTTCCCTCAGGTGTAGCAGCTCGGATGGTAGGCTGTCTTTGTCGCAGATGGGGTGCACCCTATGTACGCGGGTGGTCAGTACTGTTCGTCTTTGTGCTGGATGGTGGCAGGTTGTTGCATGAAGGTATAGGTCTGTGTGTGTCTTCTTCCTATGTACTGCGTGGCCTAGTAAACCATCTGCCTTCCTCTTAATTAGTATGTCAAGGAAGGGGAGGCATCCATTTTCCTCCATTACCATCGTAAATTTGATATTCAGATAGATGATATTGAGGTGCTCCAGAAACTCATCTAGCACCTATTTGCCATGTCCCCACATGACAAAAGTGTCATCCACATAGCAGAAGAAGTGCTTTGGTTTGGCAGTTTGAAGGACCACCTCTGCGAAATGTTCCATGTAGAGGTTTGCAATCGCAGGAGCCAGTGGGGAGCCCCTGACCACATTGTCGATCTTCTCGAAGAATTCCCCATTGCACTGAAAGTAGGTGATTGTTAGTGTGTGTTTGAAAAGGCTGACTGTTTGTGGTTCAAAGTGCTGAGCCAAAAGTGCTAAGGAATCTTGAAGGGGCACTTTCGTGAAAAACGACGTCATGTCGAAGCTCACAAGTAGGTCCTCTCTTTGTAGTCGCATGTCCCTGAGTATTTTTACAAATTCGTCTTAGTTTCTCACATGGTGGCTGCAATGTTCCACAAGGAGTTTGAGCAGTGTCACTAGGTATTTAGCTAGTCCACAACTGTGAGAGTTGATGGGGTCCACAGTTGGTGTCAGAGGTACCCCTTCCTTATGGATCTTGGGGAGTCCACAGATGCGTGGTATCGCTGGCGCTCTGGGGTGCACCCACTTCTTCATTGGCTCAGGTAAGTCAGATTTCTTCAGCAGAGTTATCATTTTTCTGCTCATCGTCAGGGTTGGATCCTTCTTCAGCCTCTTGTAGGCCTTGTCTTGTAGCAGGAGGTGCTGTGCCGAGCATCTGGCTTCTGGGAAAGTATTATAAAATTATCCCTAGAAATAAGGATTCACGACAAACTGGTCAACCGGGATGAGGGATACCAACTCAATGCAGCATAGAAACCTGCGATAGCGGCAATCCGTCGGGAGCGTGCCCGTCAACGTCCTCCACTGCGGATGCAGACAGAATGCTTACACCGAGAACTGAAGGCGCCGCTGGGGGCTACCGCTACCCCCACCACCGTGCGCACGCTGCCGGTCCACCGCAGCCTCCTGAGGTCTAGTGGAGGGGGTGTCCACACATATAAATACCCCACTCTCGGCGAATCTTGACACTTCGCCACAAGAAGGGTAGTATGACACTTCCCAAAATGTCGTGATATATCAGTACTACCAACCAGCTGGAGACCCGAGAAACCTTCGTCACTTAGAGACAAATTTGCCTGTCGGATCATCCGTGCTCAGTCGCATGATGTGCGATGTGCTCGTATGTGCCCGTATGAAGATGTCCAGTGGTATTACATCCAAGTGCCAGTTCTGCCGTAGTCATTGTCATGTCTGATACATTTCAGAATGCACAAGTGTGTGTCACATGAGAATCACTACGTCTTTTGCGAAACTATATCAGTGATAGGCAAAACAGTGTCAATGACTGATGATAAACTTTTTCAGAGGCTACTTCACAAGCTCTCAGGACTTACTGACCCAGTCGCTGCTAGCAAGAAGCACCTTCGTTCAACACTCTTTTGCACTGGCACAACCTCTGGACAACTGTACATCCTGCCTGATTACCTCTCGTCAATCTTATCCCAATTTCAAAAGGATGATCAAAGAAGGTACTGTAACAGCATCTGACTGCTCTTGGGCTTCTCTGCTCCACATGGTTCGGAAAGGGACAAACCATGGAGACTGTCGGGCGATTACATGGTTTTAAACACCCACACTATTCCAGACTGATACCTGATTCCTAATATAGCAGATTTCAGAAGTAACGTTGCAAGTGTCCACATGTTCAATTTAAATGATTATGCTACGACAGTTTCACAGATTCTTATAGCACTAGCTAAATGCAAAAGATAGCTGTCATCACAGCATTCAGCCTGTTTCAGTTTAAATTCATGACATGGTCTGCGAAACCTGGCACAAACCAGGCAGCGATTCATGCATGATGTGCTAAGGAACTATCCTTAATTTTTTGCTACACAGAAAATAACTTAGTGTTCTTGGCATTGCTGGAGCAGCATTCATGACAACTGTTTTGTCATATGGTATCTTAATTAACACAACCAAATGTGTGTTTGCCAAACCAGAAGTTCAATTCTCTCATGCAGGCCTGACTCCTCTTCCAGAGTGTGTAGAAGCTACATAACAGGTGCCACTGCTGCCAACCTACAAAGGGCTTTGCAAATTCATCAGAAAGCTTAACCACTATGGCTAACCCTTACCACACTTAGCAGCTGGACAGAAGCCTTTCAATAGGCTAATTCATGGAAAAACACATTGGATAACTAGAAGCTTCCATGGACATAAGAAATGGAATCTGCTTTTCAAGATCTCAAGCAGGTTATGTTTCAGGCTGTGCTACTGGCCCACCCCAAATTAGGTGTACCTTCAGCACTTATGGTAGTCGCAAACAGACAGCACTGCAGTGCAACATAAAGTTGATATAAGACAGCAACCACTTGCAATTTTTTCGAAGAATCTGTCTCAACAACAGAAGTGGAGCCCCATTGACAGGAAATTGCTTGCAATCTACATGGTCTTCAAACATTTTACTTCCTCTGTTGATCAATTTTCACAGATCATGAACCATTCACAACCAGCTTTTGAATAACCAACCTCAACTCATTTCGCAAATGCAGACACATGGAATTTATAGCACAATTCATGACTGACGTGTGGTGCAGGATAATATTGTTACAGATTGTCTCTCCCAAAATGGTGCTACGTTGAGCTCTACCAACTTGGTTGGTGTCGTCTGCAAACAAGAAAAAGATCCACATGTTCTTACACTAATTGAGAACTTTTGTACTCTCACAGCAAGCTTTGCACTCTTTCCCATACACATTATGGAACCACTTCCATGGGCTACTCATTAGGGCATAATCACGATCGTTGCTCACTTCACCAAGTGACCAGGAACCGTGCCCACTCCAGGTATCTCTGCTGAAATTGTCACAGAGCACTAGTTCAGCCACGGTTTTGTGATATACATTTCACAAACCATAACCACTGACAGAAGACGTCAGTTCAGTTGGCTGCTATTTAATGAATTACTCCACTTTGCAGCTGCAGTCACATTCATATGACAGGCTGTTGGTAACACAATGGTAGAGCGAATGCATTGCTTCCTAAAAACCGCCATGTTGTGCCGTGCGTCATTGCAATTTGTCACTCTGCTGTTAGCCAGAGAGGATATCCACTGTTCATCTGGGCAACTGGTTTACAGAGAGCAGCTATGGTCCTGTGAACTCGTAATGCCTTATTCACTGCCACCACTGTCCTCGGAGGTATATATAATTTTTTTGCAATAGTTAAGCTGACAAAGCCAGCATCTCCAACCATACAATACAATGAGACACAGACAGAGAAAAGTGTTTACCCACACAAACCTACAAAAGTCTCAACACTTTTGGCTCAAAGATGACTCTGTCACTACTCTTGCCACACTTCTTCGGGTTCTTTATAGTTACTGCCAGAGGTAGCAACACATTTGTTATAGACAGAAATGGTAAACAAGACACTTTATACACTGAACAACACAAAACTTTATGTACCGATGAAGACCTACTCCTCATGTCTTCCACAATGCCACATCAGAACTTCAAGAGCACAACCCGTATAGTAGACACCTGTGCTCAGATACCAGACTGGCAGAAGACACCAAGGTGTCAACTACAGAGGTGCTACTGCAAGCACCTATGATCTGACCCAACAGCCATTTCCACACACATTGCTAGGCAAGTATTTTGCCAGTTTATGCATGTGCTAGGGGCTCCTGGGTTCAATAGATGTGTACATTCACCAACAGCTGATGCAAATCAGCTAACTGTAACATTCCTCTGCCATCTTTCAGCCAACAGCTGATGTCGTGCATGCTCCAGGCTAACATCTAAGTGCAAGTGACAGTGGGTGGCTAAGCAGCTGACAGCCATCACCGCCATATTCACTGTGCATTGTTGTTAGTAAACCACAAAACATTGAGAAAGGGCCCAGCTGTATTCTGCTTATATGGCTAGCCACAACACAGATAATTGCCATCCCCAAAATTCCTATGGGAGGAGTGAAACTATAAGGTATCTGACTTTTTCAGTCATTGCTTTAGCATGTTCTGTGCTTCATCTCTTCAAAAAAGGGGAAGGGGGGAAGCTGATGTAATGTCTTATTGACAGTATCATGATGTCACCTGGAGTGAGCATTATCGGTTATTGCTGTCTATAGAAAGTCATTCCCCATACTGCACATAAACAGCATGCAAACTAATTATGCTCTGATCAAGTGTATATCATAGAGTTTGAAGAAATAGCATTTTATGTTCTGCAGTAAATAACATGTTATTTATATGGTGAGGCCGTATGTAGTCATAGTTCCATAAGTTAATTTCCCGTGATAAGAAATAGGACTAGACATATTTCATGTCTGCTTGATGCCAATCTTTGTGGTTAAACGATACCTTTGTCACAGTGTAAACTCTGCTTAAAATGTGCATTAATTTACAAAAATATTTAGTATCACCTTAATTCTTTGAATATTGTTTTCAAAAGTCGCTGGAAAAGTTTCTGCATCCTGACTTGCAACAACAGCTCCAAGGACCTGATACCTCATGGGAAGAGTAGAAGCTGTATGAGACAGCAGATGATAGACTTGATTTGTTAAAATGAGTATGGTACAAATAACTGGCAGTTGGCTAAAATTGGTTGATTTGGTTGTAGTGACAGTTAGGTTGAAAGGTGCTAATTTGATTGTAAGTTGTGTGAATGTTAAATAAAGGCTGAGGCAACAGATTGATCAGAAACGTAGCCCAATGTTCACATTTTTGCCATATTTTATTGATCGATTTCAACTGAATACCAGCTGTATTGTAGGACCTCTAGTTTAGTTGCTCATTGAAAAAGACACAGTTTTCATTGGCTTAATCTCTGCATGTGGTCTTTTCTCAGTGGCTTCTATTCAGTGGAGGCAAGGTAGCACCAGTTATGTAATGTAACTGGGAACAATGGTTGACAAATGCAATATTACACAATTATTTTCGATTAGTGCTGCCGATTTTTCAGGACTGTAACGAAAATCTGTAAGTTTGCACACACTATGTATTAATATTCAGGCAAGAAATGATGATCTTTGAACAGGCTGTACTAATTGCATCTAGAACTATGGGCAGTGTGGCTACTTGCTACACAGCCACCAGGACTCGCAGTGAGGGAACTGTGGGCCTTGGTATGTGCTTAGAAGAATAAAAGTTGTAATTTCTATGTGGGTCTGTGGAAAACATTCACATTTTATAATAGTCTTCTATGTTCTTCTATGTTCTTATGTTGTAATGTCATATACGGCCTTAACAGTTTATAATGTACATCGTATAGGAGTGCTGCTGTAGCCAGGAAGGTAAACAACTCAGCCCATTGTGTATCATACCACTGAGCAGCAAAATCTTGGACATCCTTGCAGAGCTGTGACTGTGGGGCTTCTCAACTTTGTTGCCTGTAGTTTCCAAGAGGAGAAGAACGTAATACAACTAGCTAGACCTAGAACTGAACTGTCGATCATAACAGGTGAAATCTTGCAGGAGACTTTTCAATATGAAACTTTACAACAATTGTGAGTAGCTGTTAGAATGCCTCAATACTGCCACGTCGTGGTACAGTGAAGTCTAAATCCGAAAGCAGAGTTGTCAATGAAATACTACACTAATCACTGAAAGCATGTTTATTATGAACATTAACATCAAATATTACATAATGGTGGTTTTTGTACAGACATTAGATTTCCAGAATATACACACATTACGAATGTAACATATTTCAAGAACTTTCCAGAAACATTAAATAATAAATAACAAATAACTAACTGATGGTGTCTGGTATGAATTGCCTCCCCAAAGCATGCCAGGCTGTGATGCTGATCCCTACCCCACACTTCTACATCTACATCTACATGATTACTGTGCAATTCACATTTAAGTGCTTGGCAGAGGGTTCATCGAACCACAATCATACCATATCTCTACCATTCCACTCCCGAACAGCGTGCGGGAAAAACGAACACCTAAACCTTTCTGTTCAAGCTCTGATTTCTCTTATTTTATTTTGATGATCATTCCTACCTATGTAGGCTGGGCTCAACAAAATATTTTCGCATTCGGAAGAGAAAGTTGGTGACTGAAATTTCGTAAATAGATCTCGCCGCGACGAAAAACGTCTTTGCTTTAGTGACTTCCATCCCAACTCGCGTATCATATCTGCCACACACTCTCCCCTATTACGTGATAATACAAAACGAGCTGCTCTTTTTTTCACCCTTTCGATGTCCTCCGTAAATCCCACCTTGTAAGGATCCCACACCGTGCAGCAATATTCTAACAGAGGACGAACGAGTGTAGTGTAAGCTGTCTCTGTAGTGGACTTGTTGCATCTTCTAAGTGTCCTGCCAATGAAACGCAACCTTTGGCTCGCCTTCCCCACAATATTATCTATGTGGTCTTTCCAACTGAAGTTGTTCGTAATTTTAACATCCAGGTACTTATTTGAATTGACAGCCTTGAGAATTGTACTATTTATTGAGTAATCAAATTCCAACGGATTTCTTTTGTAACTCATGTGGATCACCTCACACTTTTCGTTATTTAGCGTCAACTGCCACCTGCCACACCATACAGCAATCTTTTCTAAATTGCTTTGCAACTGATACTGGTCTTCGGATGACCTTACTAGGCGGTAAATTACAGCATTATCTGCGAACAACCTAAGAGAACTACTCAGATTGTCACCCAGGTCATTTATATAGATGCATCAATGCTTGATGCGTCAATGCTTGTGGCATTGCTCCTCCTCTGGAGAAATAGCGTCCTGCTGTTCCAGAAACTCTCATTGGTGCTGACTATAATACCCAGGATTTAATCTTGTCAATGGCCTTCTGTACAGTGACAGTGGTGGGTCCTCATACTTTGGTCATGTTGGTACATACTCTTCCTGTGACGAGCATAGAAGGTAGCCTCTACCATCAAAGCTTTGCATCATGTGTGGTTCTTCAGTTTCCTTGAACCTCCAAACTGACCTGCACCTGTGAACTACAGTGGGGCTTCACATGGAGGACATGGACGACAGCTCTGTGTTTTTTGTGTTCTTGATGGAAGAGTACAATCCTCAATTTCATGTGAGACGTCCGACATGCCACAATGGATATTATATGGCCCAAAGTAGCAGGTGGGACTGGTATCAGGTGCCCTAGAGGTAATTGCAACATGTATTTCCGTACAGTGGCTCATGTAGTGTCTAATGGTTTGGTGGAGATTGGCCAGTGATACCTGTACCTGATTCTGTCTCCCAGGTGACGAGCATCGTGGGAATATTTCAGGATAGGTGGGCATTGAAGAGCCTCTTATAAAATCCCTGTTTATTAATTAGAAATCTTCTTTGGCCAGTTCCTCCTTATACAAGGTTTCTGTGGTTTTCAGCAATGGTGCCTCTTCTTCCTGTACAGTAGCAAAATCATCTGATGCAGCAATGAATGAGATTTCATCCACACTGCTGTATTCATCAGAAGATCCCTTATAAGGCAGATAGTGTATTTGTGTTTACATCCACTTTTGTGTACCACTGTGACATCCTACTCCTGAAGACTCAGTGCCCATCTGGCCAGCTGACGTGACAGGTGCTTCAGGCTTGTCAGCTAGTATGGTGATTAATCAGAACAGTAAATGGCTTGCCAGATACATAAGGCCAGAACTTGTTGATGGCTCAAACAGCTTCAAGGTATTCTTTGTCAATTGTAGAGTAGTTTATTTCGGTCTTGGAGAGTATTCTGGAAGCATAAGCTATCACTTTTCTTAGAGTTGCTCCTATCACATGACAGCTAGAATCTGTGCGAAGATCTGTCTCACCATTTTCATCGTACAATGCTAGGACTGGAGAAGTTGTTAGCACCTTCTGAAGGACAAGGAAAGCGTCTTCTTCCTTCTTGTTCGGGAATTTGGCGGCTCTCTGCAGTAGCTCTTGCAAAGTCTTTGACTTGGTACAGAAGTCCTACATGAATTGATGGTAGTATGAACACAAAAAACTTCTCACGTCATAAATGCGCTGAGGAGTTGGAAAATCTATTACTGCTCTTATTTACTTTGGATTGGTACTGGCTCCATCGGTATTCACTAGATGTCCCAAGATTTTTATCTCCTGGGCTGCAAAGAGACGCTTTATCAGATTCAGCCAGAGACCTGCGGAGTGAAAGCCCTTCAACATGATAGTCAGATGGCTTAGATGTTGCTCAAATGTCATAAAAAGATGACAGTGTCATCCATATAGCAAAGACACATTATTCATTTAAGGTTTCGAACCAGGTTGTCTGTCACTTTTTCGAAGATGTGTAGGAGAATTACACACTCCAAATGGCATGATTTTTAACTCGTAAATGTTGTCCAGGGCTATGAAGGCTGGGTTTTACCAGTCAGCTGTGTCAACTTCAATCTGCTGGTAACCTTTCTGCATGTCCACAACTGACACTTTGCTCCTTTCAAGCAATCAAACATGTCATCAGTGTGTAGCAATGAAAAGACATATTTCGTCATGAGTTTGTTCTGTCTTTGGCAGTCGACTCAAAAACGACTTGTGCCATCCTTCTTCTTCACAAGGACCACAGCACCCCCTACCCCCTGAAGGTTGAGTGATGTCATCTTGTAGTATCTTCTGCATTCTGCACTCCCCCCCCCCCCCCCCCCCGACTATCCGCCGTTCAGCCTGTAACATTCTTTATGAGTGCTGACTAACTACCAGGGTTGAAAGCATCAGAAAACAGAAACAGAATGGCCGACAGATACATAAGGCCAGATCATATTGACAATTCGATAATAGCTTCCTTCCCTGCATTGTCTGTGGTGGTAGCAGAGAACAGTTCTTCGTTGCTGGTATTACGCTGCCCTTCCTGGAGTGGTTCGTCTGCCCCTACGCACGTACTTTTAGGGAAGAGTTGTACCTGATTGTGACAACTAGTGTTCCAAAGTTCTCCTAGATCATCGCTGGCATTAACATTTCTATTGTGAACCTGATTTGCTTTTTTCCAGTGGTGAAAGCTTCACAGTTTAACAGCATCTGAATTGATGACTGAAACTCGTGTTGTTGTTGATGGCAGGAAACAACGTCTTTATCGGCAAATAACTCTCCAGAGAAATCTTGATTATGTGTGCTTGTTGGAATAGGTTAATCAGTGTGGAGCAGTAATCTATGATTGCTTGTGTACAATGATGCATACAGAAAATCCTGAAGAAGGGGGCGCTAAGGATATCTTAAGCTACCTTTACTTTTACCGTAATAAAAAATAATCAAGTCACATGCAAAGCTTAAGAAACTTTTATTTAAACTGATTATACACATATACAAGACAATGCTATCTTATGATATAAAAAAGTTACAGTTGTGGTTCTGTTTCTTCAGTGATGAATTCTGTGTGCCTATTCTTCCTGGCTAATTGGTCAATTACGTCGTCAATAGGAGTGTTAACTTCGATCGAGGGGTGTCGTCGTGATCGTGTTGAATGACATTGAGCGGTTACACAGAGTGCAGTGTAGTTTCTGTTTTTGAAAGTTTTATTTTCTGCAACTCACAAAATTAAGTCAGTTAAAAATCACTTCAGGTTCCTTGAGAGCCAACGGTATTCGAGAAGAAACAACTTTGCGCAGTACAATTTTGGAACCAGCTCCAGTCACCGGGAGAAAATGAGTAGATATGTAAAAATGTGGATAATAAAATGGCTTCCTTATGCGAATGCATTTAATTTCAGTGTGTTTATATCAGTTTTCAAAGGCAATATTGTATAATTATGGGCTGACTTACTGTTGTGTGTCATGCAAGAATCACCGAAATTCGATTTTTCGCCTTTTCTCGGTAAACTTCATAAACCTGGAGCCGTAGTTCCACATCAGGGGCTAGACACAAGTTTCGTTATATCCTAAACAAGGTGACGAACACGTGTGTGAAAGTAATTCATGGCTGTGCAGTTGCTGAGGACTGCCTGGATTTTATTTTTTATTTATTTATTTATTTATTTATTTATTTATTTCGTATTCCATTAATCCGTATTGTGATAAATCACAAGGATGTGGAATGAGTCATGATTACATACAACAGATATAATACACATATATAAAATGACAAAAATGTACCATAAGATTATGAATAAGTTTGTAGGTTAAAATCAAATCAAAGGTATAGCTCAAGTAATATAAAACAATACCTAAAAAGGAAATATAGTACATTTTCCAAATTAAACAGTTAATGTGATCTATAGCAAACAAATTTTTATCAGTATAAAAAATCATTGCTTTATCTGTAGATACTCATCAAGAGAATAGAAGGAATTTACCATTAGGTATTCTCTCAATTTACATTTAAAAGTAGGTAAGACATTAATGTGATCTTTAATACCTGATGGAAGGGAGTTGAAAATTTTTGTGGCTGAATAATGAACACCTTTCTGAACAAGACTTAAATGTCTCAGATCCCTGTGTAGATCACTCTTAGACCTAGTATTATGATCATGACATTCACTATTAGTTTTAAAAAGAGATAGGTTGTTAGAAACAAAAATCATCAAAGAAAATATGAATTGAGAGGTAAGTGTTAATATTTGTAACTTATGAAACAGACTTCTGCAAGAATATCTTGGATGAACACCACTCATGATTCTAACAGCTCTCTTCTGTGCAGTAGATATTTTTTTGGCTAAAGGCTTGTTGCCCCAAAATATTATGCCATACGACATGATAGAATGAAAATAACCAAAGTAGGCAGCTTTAGTAGCGTCCTCATCACCAATGGGGGTGATTACACGCAGAGCATAAGTTGCCACACTGAGCCTTCTATGTAGGTCTAAGATATGCTCAGACCAGTTCAGCTTGCCATCAATTAGAATGCCCAAGAACTTAGATGATTCACAGTGTAGTATATTTTGGTTACCACAGTTTAAGTGGCATACTTCATTTTCTTGTTGAGATGTGTGAAATTGCATATACCGAGTTTTCTGAATGTTTAGAGTTAGTCCGTTGCACTTAAACCAGTGTAGGATGTCAACGAGTACAGCATTACATTTATTTTCTAGGTCACTGTTAGTTCGACTTTCAAGCAGAATAGTGGTGTCATCGGCAAAAAGAGTAAATTTACACTCGGTGTCTGTGCAAAGTGGGAGATCATTGATGAAGATAAGGAAAAGCAAAGGTCCTAGGATGGACCCCTGAGGCACACCACACTTTAATGTGCCCCAATCAGAAGAAATGGGACTATCATTGGCACCATTAATTATCACCTTCTGTTTTCTGTTTTGCAGATATGATTCTATACATCTACCAATGCTACCTCGCAAGCCATAAAAATTAGCCTTATGTAAGAGAATGTTGTGGTCCACACAGTCAAAGGCCTTAGACAAGTCACAAAAAATTCCAATAGGTGACATTTTATTATTTATTGACTCTAAAATTTCATTTGTGAGAGAAAAAATAGCCTGCTCAGTTGATCTACCTTTTTGGAAACCAAACTGGTTTCTGTTGAGTATGTTGTGGCTGTTAAGATGTTCTACAATTCTTGTATACATTAGTTTCTCTAATACTTTTGAGAAACTACTTAGTAGTGATATTGGACGGTAGTTAGATAAATTAGTTTTGTCACCCTTCTTGAAAAGTGGTTTCACAACGGCAAGCTTTAATCTCTCTGGGACAACACCTTGCTGGATAGACTCATTAAAAATGTGACACAGGACTTGACATATGTGGTCACTACAATGCTTCAGTATTTTTGGTGAAATGTTGTCAATACCAATGGAATTTTTATTTTTTAAGGCCTTGATGGTATTTTTAACTTCAGTAATAGTAACTGGGGCAATACAAATTGGGTCATACGTGTTAGGGTTAGCTCTGTGTAATAAATGCGTAGCAGCATTTAAGGAACCGTTACAACCTACTTGTTCTGCTGCAGTTATGAAGTGATTGTTGAATATGTTGGAAACTGTTACAGGATTATGAATAACCTCATCCTTATAGCTTATCGCTGTGGTATTAACATTCTTGTTACTCTTGCCACACTCTCTCTTTATAACATTCCACACTGCTTTTATTTTGTTCTCAGTGCAAGGAACTGTAGACTTTTATTCCCCCAATAAATGAGCAGATTTCTTTATCTTTTTGTTTTGTAAATACTGCAATAGAAGAATTTCATAGGAGCGAAACAAGTACTGAGTGAAAAGCATAAGGTCAGCAAAATAAAGCAGTCTTGTTTGCCAACCAAACGGCAGTCTTCAATTAGCGGGAACTCTGAAGATGCGAAAAAGAAGACTATGGGTATTTGGCGCAAAGGACTGTGGAAATATTTTTGAAGGCCAAAATTCCACTCCAAAGATGGGAAAACAAAGATTCTCTGCAGTGGATGAACGAATTGATTGGAGGTGGGCAGCGTTTCGTTAACAGAAACAATTTACCGTGATTTCCACACATACAGAAAAATATTGCATTTACGGTACGTGTTGATAACTGTACTACATTTACTAGCAATTTTAGAATATGTGGTGAGAAGTGGTGTCATGGTCATAACAGCAGAAGTGACACAAAATCGATAAAATTACGAAAATTGATTGAAAATACTTATAAACTGAGGAAAATACACACAACTGCGTGGAAATTGAGAGTGAATAAGGGAGTACTTATATATATGGTTGGTGCAGGATAATTCTTGTACATAGGAACGAGTGTGTGGCAGCAGTGGAATACGAGAAAAATTTTACATGGAAGCACCAGGAAGCAGACAGATAGTCATTTTGCCTTGACAGTGTTAAGACAGCTGGACTAGAATGTTTAATGTGGATGACAACCAAATGTAGAGCAATAAGTTTATATATGTCGGATCACAAGCCCAGGTGTGTCCCCAGAGTTATCGGCAGCCACCTTGTAGATTTTTATAAAGTGTCCTTAGCTAAAGAGCGTTGTATTACCAGATGGGGGACTGCAATACATAACCACAGTGTGTATCGCGTGTTTGACTCTGTGCAAGAATTTTTTAAGTGTTTCAAACCCTAACAAACAGTATTTACAATGGGCTTCTCTGTACTCTCTACCGATCACAACCATGCGGCAAAGAGGATCATCTGCCTCTAAATTGACATGTATTTCCGTTAATGTGCGATAAAAATTAGATGGAATAATAGCTTGAGCAGGGTTGTAACGAAGTATGATTTCATGGTAGACTGATGATACACTCTAGAGAGAGGGAGATATTGCAGCATGTCATTTATCTTGCATTTAACCATTTTTTTTTTTACGTTCTTCTCTCGGGATGCATCAGTTGTGTGGTATAACTTGCGTTCGACTCTTATACAATTGGGTGTTCTGTGTGTGACTTACAGCGCTCTTTACCTACAATCGTTAACAGGAAACCTCTCCATACCACAGTCAGTAGAGGACTTCCAGCGACTTTGTGATGAATCATACCCATCGATAGAAAGTCTATTTCAACTCCGTCCTCTAGATGAATGAAGATGTATGCGAAGTACTGCATTTCTGAATCACATCTGGAACATAAATTGAGTCTTCACTTTCATAACTGTAGTGATTCTACGTTACTGACAGGGATTTGTGAGGTACTGCAATCCCCATGTACACCTTTGCTTGACAAATGCTGTATGTGTAAGAGACTGTGTTCTGTTCATGGAGTTAGTGCAGCATGGCATGTAATGTCACATGTGAAAAACAGCTGCTACGCGTCTGTGTTTATGTTCTACGATCATTTCTCTCTTCCCATTACCTTCTTGGTATAGAATCCAGACACTACAACAATTCTACAGAATTGATATCACAAGTGATTGACTTCAAATGTTTCAAACTTCTTCCGTCTGGAGCTCCATCATGCATAAATCAAACGTTTCTCCTTCTTTTTCTTCTTAATCGTCCATTATATCACTACACCACTCTCAAATGTCTCAAACTCGTATCTACTATACACCGATAAGGAGTGCCAAACTCCTCAGCAATTGGATGGGCGACTTGAGTAAGATTGGAACGGAACA
Source organism: Schistocerca americana (assembly GCF_021461395.2). Classification (NCBI taxonomy): domain Eukaryota; kingdom Metazoa; phylum Arthropoda; class Insecta; order Orthoptera; family Acrididae; genus Schistocerca; species Schistocerca americana. The sequence goes on along the minus strand of NC_060123.1, from coordinate 338,657,420 downwards.
GCCTTACAGAACGGCAGTTACGGTATTGGAATAAGAATACCAGTCTATATCGCTAGCGCCGGTCAGTACAAGTTTGGAACTCTGTTATATTCTTTGCGAAAGCAAAATATCAAAGTGTATTGATTACCTCTAACATGGCTCATTCTGTTCCTTCATGAGACGTCGAATGTAGTGGGCATAGCACCTTCCTATTTCTGATCAATTTCAAATTAAATTGGAGACAATGACGCAGAGAGGGTTGGTTAAAGACAGAGAAGAGTTATGAGATGCACAGAGAGAGGCCATATAGTGTTAGGATCAGGTTCCCAAGCCTATAGGTTCAATGAAGGGGTAGCTCGTTTCGAAATAGAGAGCTGAATGCTAGAGCTTTCACTCTCTGACTTTATCCCACGAATGTGAGAATACTTTATGACACCATCTACATAGGGGGAGATGGCATACCGTAATAAAATATTACCGAGTTTTGGATTTGCACCTCCTCTCTGCTGACTGCTACTCGTATTTCCTATACTAACAAACAGTTCTTGTCTCGTGTGATGTAGGCTATGTAGCAGGGTTTCGCGAAGGAATGGAGAGGGTGGTTTAGCAATGATACAGAAATTGAGAACCATGCTGCAATGTCATTGACTGATAGCATCACGAGACAGATGTGATGAGACGTTTTATTGACATGACAACTCGTCGAGAGTGGTGGTTTGGACCTCGAGTAATTGTGTAAAATGCGCTGGAATTACCGAAAACCTGGCAAAAACACGGAAATTGGTGGAAAATACGCAAAACTGATGAAAGTACGACAAACATGTAGAGGAATGAGGGTGCTTACATACTCGCATGGGTGTATGAAAATCATTCAATTCCTCCTCTGGTGGGATTGACAACTAATGGTTCATACTATCCATTCTCTATGGGTTTAAGCCCTGCTGAATACCCCCTTGTCCCAAATGTCGTTATATACAGCAAGTCATAAAAATGAAAGACGCAATCTCCAAAGATTTGGAGGTTAGGATGACTAGCACCTAAGATACAGTGATCGTATACCTGGGTACAGTATGCATCCAGTGCGAGGAATCAATGCACAGAACCTCTTTGAAAAACGGAACACCAAGACATCTGCTACCCCGTCACTGTGGAAGATGAGATTAAATGTAGAGGTCATCACCTTCGGACAGCTGTCTGGAAAAGCTCCACAATGCCACACACTTCCATACGTCCTCTACATTTTTGTCAAAAAGAAACACTGCCTATGTCTTTTGTTTCAACCATCCTGTGTGTTGTGGGAGCAACATAGTTTACTCCGTGCGATGTCCAGCTTTCTGTGAGAGCCAATGGATCGAAATGTATTAATGTTGGTTTAACATGTGAAACAAACCTCGAAGTCATGGCGGAAAAACAAAATGTATGGCGATGTACAAATCTGTAGTCATATACTGCCTGGATGTGTTACAGCAAAAAACAATATATCAGACTGCTTATGAAAGAACAACACAGGAACCATCTCTTGTTATTGATTGTCTGCAGAATATGATTCTCCTACAGTACGGGTGACAAAACTTTAGACTGGTTTGTGCAAGTGACTTCGAACATTGGTCAGCTCTTCCAATGGACCAATAACTGTATATTTAATACGTTCGCCACATATGCTCGACGCCATCATGCAGACGGTATTTTTTTTCGATATATCGAAAGAGAGGGACACAGTAATATCTTATCGAGTTCTCTCCCGGTGACAGCAAAAATTTTATAGTCCGTAGTTTTAGTTTGTTGGATGTTATAAAAATTTGAGGAGAGAGAGAGAGAGAGAGAGAGCGAGAGCGAGAGCGAGAGCGAGAGACTGTGTCGTGAGTGAAGTCTCTGACAACATTACTCTGTCGTATCTCGAACGTAGTAATCATAGGAACACAACAAAGGGGATTAGGGCATGTACAGTGTGATATTTATAGACCTTCATTCAGCATCAATGAATTGTAGGTGTTATGCTTCTGAATTTCTTTGTGCAGTCCACGTATACTCTGCATGATTGTGAATTTCCTCCTGTGCGTTAGTGTGTTATTTTTCTCGCTGTGACGGCTCCTACATAGTCAGTGGTGGGTGAAGGACTAGACAGCCTTTTAATTAATTGAATAGTGCTGTCCGAACGTGATGGGATTTCGAGAGAATTAGCAGGGGTCTGTGGCTCGACAGGGGACTTCTCTTACTCATGGAAATCATGTGGATTCGTATGCTACATATCTAAGACTAGACGATGCATGAGAATACGGCAGTTAAGCGATACTCTGCCGGAAGAAGAGTTGAGAGGTGATCTCTGTACCACTTCTTCTAAGAATTGTTGGCAAATATATTACAACCTCTCACTCGCGAAGTGTTGTTGTCTTCAGTCCTGAGACTGGTTTGATGCAGCTGTCCATGCTACTCTATCCTGTGCAAGCGTCTTCATCTCCCAGTACTTACTGCAACCTACATCCTTCTGAATCTGCTTCGTGTATTCATCTCTTGGTCTCCCTCTACGATTTTTACCCTCCACGCTGCCCTCCAATGCTAAATTTGTGATCCCCTGATGCCTCAGAACGTGTCCTACCAACCGGTCCCTTCTTCTTGTCAAGTTGTGCCACAAACTCCTCTTCTCCCCAATTCTATTCAATACCTCCTCATTAGTTATGTGATCTACCCATCTAATCCTCAGCATTCTTCTGTAGCACCACACTTCGAAAGCTTCTATTCTCTTCTTGTCCAAACTAGTTATCGTCCATGTTTCACTTCCATACATGGCTACACTTCGTACAAATACTTTCAGAAACGACTTCCTAACATTTAAATCTATACTCGATGTTAACAAACTTCTCTTCTTCAGAAACGCTTTCCTTGCCATTGCCAGTCTACATTTTATATCCTCTCTACTTCGACCATCATCAGTTATTTTGCTCCCCAAATAGCAAAACTCCTTTACTACCTTAAGTGTCGTCGGCGAACCTTAAAGTTTTTATTTCTTCTCCATGGATTTTAATACCTACTCCAAATTTTTCTTTCGTTTCCTTTACTGCTTGCTCAATATACAGATTGAATAATATCGGGGAAAGGCTACAACCCTGTCTTACTCCCTTCCCAACCACTGCTTCCCTTTCATGCCCCTCGACTCTTATAACTGCCATCTGGTTTCTGTACAAATTGTAAATAGCCTTTCGCTCCCTGTATTTTATCCCTGCCACCTTCAGAATTCGGAAGAGAGTATTCCAGTTAACGTTGTCAAAAGCTTTCTCTAAGTCTACAAATGCTAGAAACGTAGGTTTGCCTTTTCTTAATATTTCTTCTAAGATAAGTCGTAAGGTTAGTATTGCCTCACGTGTTTCAACATTTCTACGGAATACAAACTGATCTTCACCGAGGTCCGCTTCTACCAGTTTTTCCATTCGTCTGTAAAGAATTCGCATTAGTATTTTGCAGCTGTGACTTGTTAAACTGATAGTTCGGTAATTTTCACATCTGTCAACACCTGCTTTCTTTGGGATTGGAATTATTATATTCTTCTTGAAGTCTGAGGGTATTTCGCCTGTCTCATACATCTTGCTCACCATATGGTAGAGTTTTGTCAGCACTGGCTCTCCCAAGGCCATCAGTAGTTCCAATGGAATGTTGTCTACTCCCGGGCCTTGTTTCGACTCAGGTCTTTCAGTGCTCTGTCAAACTCTTCAGGCAGTATCGTATCTCCCATTTTATCTTCATCTACATCCTCTTCCATTTCCATAATATTGTCCTCAAGTACATCGCCCTTGTACTCGTGAAGTGACTGCAATGAAAAAGATTAAGAGCTAATACCATGATTTTTAGCGAGGGAAAATCAGCAGCAGAAGTTCCATATTTTGTTTTCTCAGTAAATAAGAGACAACATCCTTGCGTGAGGTTTGTGTGCCTATAAACGGATGGAGTGTTAATTTACTTTTGTATGCTTACTTCGCAAGCCATTGTACAGCGTGTAGCGGAGGGTACCCTGTACCACTACTAGTCATTCCCTTTCCTATTCCACTCTCAAACAGAGCGAGGGAAAAAGATTGCCTATATGCCTCCTTATGAGCACTAATTTCTCGTATCTTACCTTCGTGACGTTATGAGAAATGTATATTGGTGATAGTAGAATTCTTCTGCGGCGCCGGCCAGAGTGGCCGAGCGGTACTAGACGCTACAGTCTGGAACCACACGACCACTACGGTCGCAGGTTCGAATCCTGCTTCGGGCATGGATGTGTGTGATGTCCTTAGGTTAGTTAGGTTTAAGTAGTTCTAAGTTATAGGGGACTGATGACCTCAGAAGTTAAGTCCCATAGTGCTCAGAGCCATTTGAACAATATTTTCATTCTGCGTTCAGCTGCAAATATCGGTTCTCAATAGTGCTCCTCGAAAAAAACATCATCTTCCCTCCAGGGAGTTCTATTTGAGGTACCTGACGAGTGTAATCCGGCAGCTGGAAAAAATTGCTCTTGGTCAGTGCAGTAATTAGTGTATCAGTCTGATATCAATGATGTGCTGCCAGGTGGGCAGAAGTGCAGGCTCAAGTGGCATGGGTATGATTCGGGGATTGGAGCGGTAATCAGGTATATTTTCTTTGCGGAAAGATCTTTTAGCGACATTTTAATCTCCCACCTACATGGGGAGAGATGACCATTGTAATAATATCAGTTCTATTACCGAATTCATAATGTGGTACATACACTCCTGGAAATTGAAATAAGAACACCGTGAATTCATTGTCCCAGGAAGGGGAAACTTTATTGACACATTCCTGGGGTCAGATACATCACATGATCACACTGACAGAACCACAGGCACATAGACACAGGCAACAGAGCATGCACAATGTCGGCACTAGTACAGTGTATATCCACCTTTCGCAGCAATGCAGGCTGCTATTCTCCCATGGAGACGATCGTAGAGATGCTGGATGTAGTCCTGTGGAACGGCTTGCCATGCCATTTCCACCTGGCGCCTCAGCTGGACCAGTGTTCGTGCTGGACGTGCAGACCGTGTGAGACGACGCTTCATCCAGTCCCAAACATGCTCAATGGGGGACAGATCCGGAGATCTTGCTGGGCAGGGTAGTTGACTTACACCTTCTAGAGCACGTTGGTGGCACGGGATACATGCGGACGTGCATTGTCCTGTTGGAACAGCAAATTCCCTTGCCGGTCTAGGAATGGTAGAACGATGGGTTCGATGATGGTTTGGATGTACCGTGCACTATTCAGTGTCCCCTCGACGATCACCAGTGGTGTACGGCCAGTGTAGGAGATCGCTCCCCACACCATGATGCCGGGTGTTGGCCCTGTGTGCCTCGGTCGTATGCAGTCCTGATTGTGGCGCTCACCTGCACGGCGCCAAACACGCATACGACCATCATTGGCACCAAGGCAGAAGCGACTCTCATCGCTGAAGACGACACGTCTCCATTCGTCCCTCCATTCACGCCTGTCGCGACACCACTGGAGGCGGGCTGCACGATGTTGGGGCGTGAGCGGAAGACGGCCTAACGGTGTGCGGGACCGTAGCCCAGCTTTATGGAGATGGTTGCGAATGGTCCTCGCCGATACCCCAGGAGCAACAGTGTCCCTAATTTGCTGGGAAGTGGCGGTGCGGTCCCCTACGGCACTGCGTAGGATCCTACGGTCTTGGTGTGCATCCGTGCGTCGCTGCGGTCCGGTCCCAGGTCGACGGGCACGTGCACCTTCCGCCGACCACTGGCGACAACATCGATGTACTGTGGAGACCTCACGCCCCACGTGTTGAGCAATTCGGCGGTACGTCCACCCGGCCTCCCGCATGCCCACTATACGCCCTCGCTCAAAGTCCGTCAACTGCACATACGGTTCACGTCCATGCTGTCGCGGCATGCTACCAGTGTTAAAGACTGCGATGGAGCTCCGTATGCCATGGCAAACTGGCTGACACTGACGGCGGCGATGCACAAATGCTGCGCAGCTAGCGCCATTCGACGGCCAACACCGCGGTTCCTGGTGTGTCCGCTGTGCCGTGCGTGTGATCATTGCTTGTACAGCCCACTCGCAGTGTCCGGAGCAAGTATGGTGGGTCTGACACACTGGTGTCAATGTGTTCTTTTTTCCATTTCCAGGAGTGTAGTATCAACATGATATTCACAACTTTTCTGTGCTGTTACCTTAAGAGACTTCATACATGACAAAGCATTTGGTTACTTTAGGAGAGTTTAAAAGTGAGGAAACATCCTGTGGCAGAGACAGGACATGCTCTTAGCACTCCGTCATGAGCCAAAAATGAGTTTAATACTCTAGTCCTGTGACGCAGAATGTAACAGATAGTAAGGTGATTAGAACAGATTTTTTGTAGCTGATGAGAGAAATGTAGCCTGTGCCATAGTGTTACAGAACTTTCACAACAAGTAACGATACTTTCGCGATGTGAAAACACGCTTATGTCCCGAATTCTTCTGTCTTCAAAATAATTCGTGTTAAAGCGCAAAATATACATTTTGAGTGAAAAGTTCGAGGTGTTTGGTCAACAACATTCCTGTCTCGGATTAGGTAAAGTGAACTTTTTAAACTGCTGGTCTATGTTGGGATGTAATTGGATAGCACTACTGCGTATGTCCAAGCTGCTGCTGTTTGTCGCAGAATGTCTGTGGCCAATGGCTGACCGGAAGTGGTGGCTTAAAGAAAGTATTCCAGCTACAACTAGTCGGCTCTTGCCTGCAGCCCCAGGGACAAGCCCTGGAGGTGGCTCTTGCTGCACTCTCCGGATAGCTGAATAGTGAACTATCCCATATGCTGGTAGAGCACATGCTTGTCTCTGAATGTATGCAACCCACAATAATAAAATGCACCAGAACATAGTTTACCCTACTACTGGCAACTGCATTGTATGTTCGTCTGATGCAGTGTGCTGTTATAGAGGTTCTGTGTTGTATGAGACAGTGACAAACATTCACAGGAGATTGAAGAAGGTGTGTGGGGATGATGCTCTTGGTTGCAGTACACTTAATCCTTCAGTAAGCAGATTATCTGATGACAAAGGGCACACCAATATTCGTAACCTCCGTTGCAGTGGCAGACCAAGCATTGTAAAGTGTCCTGACTGCCTCCAGTGAATGTACGATCTGATTTTGGCTGACATGCGCTTAACAATAAACGATTTGTCAATCCCAGTGAGAGTAGGAGAAGGAAGTGTGAGCAGAATACCAAGCCGACATCTGAAGTTGAGAAAGGTTTGTGTTAGATAGGTTCCGAGAACATTGACAGATGTCCACAAACTAACGCGGAAGGCAGTAAGCAGTAAACTTTAGAATAGTATGAGGGTTCTAGAGATTACTTCCTTGCAAGTATTGCGACAGGAGATGAAACCGTGTTGCATCACTCTAAACCACAGACAGTAAGACAATCGATGAAATGGTATCATGCTAACATACCAAAGAAGAAGAAATTGAAAACTGCATAGTTTTCAGTTGGGAAAAGTGATATCTACCATGCTTTTTGATTAGGAAGGAATGTTCCTTGTAAACATCATATCACATGAAATCAGCATGATTTCTGCCCCATATGTGGCAACCCTTAAAAAGATTCATGGTCGAATGTACCACATTCGATGTCGATAAAAACATGCTGTTTTGCTTTTCCATGATAAAGCCTGGTCATGTGCCACTGAGAAAACCACTGCTGAAATCACAAAACTTGATTACACAACACTGAAACACATACCCATTAGCCCTGATCTCGCACCATATGATTACCACATCTTTGGTAAACTGGAGGAATCCCTAAGCAGAGACAGGTTTTAGGATGATAACTCCCCTGTGAAGGCTGCTAAACAATGGCTCAGACGTGCTAGTCCTGACTTCTACCATGTAGTTAGACAGGCTTTAGATTCATAATGGTGTAAGAAAATTGAAAGGAACGGAAATTGTATGGAAAATGACATTTTGTTTCTGAAGAGCGTATCAACTTACTTTAAAAATATCAAACGTATGATAAATAAATTGAATGTTTGAAAAAAAAAAAACACGGTTCTTTCTTTAAGAGTGACTCTTATAACAGGTTCAGCCTAAGTGTGTTCGTAATTTGCCACTCAAATCGAATAAATGTAACTACTAGAAGACAAGAACAAATCTCACTGAAATGTTTCAGGCCTTGTAGAACATCAGAAACCATTGAGACTCGTATTTCAAGTTTCCATTGAATCATCGACCACAAGAAATACAGATGCTGAGAACACAGGGGTAGATAGTAGTCATGTTGGAGTAACATTGTCTTGATGTGTTACACACCTGAAATGTAGTATAGGATGCTTCAAAAACAAAGAACAGATTTCAGCTGTTTACTACAGACAAACTGTGAAAGATAGAAACATATTGTGAGGTGGGGCACCGTCAGTAGTAAGGTAATGGGGCTCCTACCCCACATCTGATATCAAATTGATATGCAAATTAATTAATCCATGAATCACCCCTCATTCCCTGCCCCCCCCCCCATCCCCACCCCCAGATGACATCATACATTTTCGTCAATCTGCGCATGGGATTCCGCCCCTTCCCTCTCCCCACTTTTATCCCCTCTCCCCCATACCCTATTGGTGGGAATTTTGATTTTTGGCGAGAATTTCGAATTTTTATGGGGATTTCTTTGTCCCAGGGCTGTGCTGTCGTTACACCCCACACCTCACCCGGTAACTGGCGGGAAATTAAAAATGGTGGTGCCTTTTCTGTAACCCTGGTCCTAATGGATGGAAAACCCATGTGCAACCCCCAACACATGGAAGCTGTCCAGATGCAGGAGGAAGGTTAGGTTAGTGTACTTTATTTATTTTGGTTGGGTTCTAATTACTTAATTAATCATAGTGATCGGTTTTAATTACACAACTATATTCATAGTGCTAGGCAAGGATTGCTTAAAATCGCAATACAGCTCAAAAATTGACTATGTCATGCCACTTGTGTTATCTTGCTGGGGAAAAGTTTCACAGTACCACTCGAGACTAGTGACAGATGTACTTCACCTACAAGCTGGCTGGAAAAAATCTGGAGTGAAAAAAATTATCTCTATTTTTGGCGGAAATTGGTTCAGCTGATGAGATGCTGGTCTTGGACAGAGAGGAGTTTAATAAATGGTTCAAATGGCTCTGAGCACTATGAGACTTAACTTCTGAGGTCATCAGTCCCCTAGAACTTAGAACAACTTAAACCTAACTAACCTAAGGACATCACATACATCCATGCCCGAGGCAGGATTCGAACCTGCGACCGTAGCGGTCGCGCGGTTCCAGACTGTAGCGCCTAGAACCGCTCAGCCCACCGACCGGCTTTTAACAAAAGTATTACCTTTAAACAAACAGCTGAGGACTGTGTCTATCACTGTTTGATGTCAGAGTTCGCTACAGATGTCTGGTTGACAATCACCCTGCAGCCCAGGTAATTGAGGCCACTACACATTATAAGACTATTATATCTCCTTTGGCTAATGATAGTGGTGCTTACTTCCTTCTAAGAAGTTGCTACTTCTTCGTATGCATTTTTGTGCAGCAGGACGTGGGTGGTACCTCTATGTATTTTGGTACCTCTATGTATTTTGGGATGGTTGTATGTCTGATGTTAGAGACAAATATATCCTGCATTAGAGTATTAAAAGCGTTGCATTCTGCGCAACTAATACTTTGGAAATCATACAGCATTTTTAGGTGCAAAACCATGTAACTACAGGAGTGTGTGTTTATGCTCTATGATCATTCCTCTCGTGCTAGTACTTTCCTGGAACTGACTCCAGACAGAGGAATAATGCTTCAGAATTGATAGCACAGTTGATTTACATGAAAGGTTTACGTACGTCACTTTGTAAATAAAACCGTCTTTTCCTGCTGCTACTTAATTTATTTATCCCAGACGCGTTTCGCCTTTTTTTGTTCTGAGGCATCATCAGTGGGATCTATAACGATACAGTTTTGTTAATTTTACTTTATTAAACAGTTCAGGTAGCGATTTTTTATGTAAAATTTGATAACTTACGATTTGCTGATCTTCGTTTCCTCTCATCTGGTCTGGAGGTCGCACTGCCACTTTATTACTGACATATAAGCACAACTTTGCTTTCTGACTTTCTTCACTCTGTTCACCACGTTTCTCTTGCTTTTTGTGGCGTACTATTGTTCTTTTGCCACTCGATATAACTATTTCGTCGCACTCTGCTTTTCACGACGCAAATATTGCAACTCCATTACGTGTTTCTTCCTCTTTGGCTTGTTTGATGTTTACCTACTTGTTGCCAGCTTAACGAAGCATATGTTCAAGACTAACTTCTATTCACGATCTTTATACCTTGTGTGTGTATGAGAGAGAGAGAGAGAGAGAGAGAGAGAGAGGTGAAGAGTGTTTTTTTGTGGTGGTAGTGGTGGCGGTGGGGGGGGGGGGGGGAGGCTGGTGGTTTGAATTGTATGGTGTTGTACTAGCTGTTACCGAGTGGTTGAAAGCTTTGGTGATAGCTGATTTGACTTTTCGTTTCAATATTCTATGGAGGGGTTCATGGATAAATAAGTGTAAAGTGTCGGGTGGTATTATTATTATATTGGATAGTATTATTATATTAATCATCTTTGGAAGTATTATTCTATTATTTTATCTATTAGCGTAAATAATGAATTGCTTGGCATGTGTACTTGATCATTCAACAGGGTTTTCCTTTCTGCTTTGGTTTTCTGTATGTGGTAATATCCTTGCAGGGTTAGGAGATGTTTTTTATTGTTGATTCTAATATTTTCATGTCATCTTCCCTAGTGGTTGGTTTGTGGCTATGTTCTCTTAGGTATTCTGCAAATGTCGAGTGGTTTGTCCTATATTTCCAGGCTCTCATGTGTTCTTTGTATCTGACCTGAAATATTCTACCTGTTTGTCCTAAGTATCTGTCTTCGCAAGTGTTACACTGATTGTGTAGCATCTTGTATTTTCTTTCATCCTTTTCTGATTATCCTGAGTAGTTGTTATGGGACTGCATGTTTGTGTTTGGTTCTGTTGAGTTGTTGTCTGTGGTTTTGTGCTTTCTGCTTTTATTTTGCTTTTAATTTTGTTGTTTAGCTTTGTGTCTATGTTGTTATTGTAACCATTATTTTGTGCTATCTGCATTATTATGTCCAGTTCTTTTTTGTAGCTTTCTTTGGTGAGTGGCAGTGTGTCGAGTCTATGGAGCATGTGTCGAAGTGCTGCTTGCTTTTGTGAGTGTGGATGGTTTGAGGATTGGGGAATGATAATGCCCATTGCTGTGGGTTTATGGTACATTTTCAAACATATTATTACTGTTTTGTTTTTTGATTGTTATACCCAGAAAGTTAATTTGGTTGTTCTGTTCTCTTTCAACTGTGAATTTCATATTCTTATGTATCTTGTTGATATCGTTATGTAGTTTTTTAATTTTTGTTTGTGGATCATCAAAGGATTTCATCCATTTACCTGAACTTTTATAATATGTTGTTCTTCTGCTACTATTTTTGGGAAAATGATCTGTTCAATGTGGCTTACAAAAATATTTGCTAAGGCTCCTGAAACTGGGGACCCCATTGGCAATCTATCTTCTTGTAAATAAAATTTGTTATTGAATTGGAAGTAATTTTGTTCTGTTATGAGCTTTATTAATGTGTGTATTTTCTTAATCTGTTCATCAGGGAGTTGGCTATAAGTTTTCAGGTTCTTACCATGATTTCTATTGTTTCTGGTACTGGTATGTTGGAGTACATGCTTTCTTCATCAAATGAGAGGAGTGGCTCTGTGTCTGGGATTTTTATATCTTTTATTTGTTGTATTAGCTGTGTAGTGATTTTAATGGTTGTCTTCTTGTACTTTGAAATTTTCAGACAGTAATTTTAACATGTATCCTGCAAGCTTTTAAGTGGGGAATTTTCTGAAATCCAGTATTGGCCTCACAATTAGATTCGACTTGTGGATTTTTGGTTGGCTTTGAAGGACAGGAGCAGTGGGATTGCTCTGTGTCAACTCTCTTTTCTCTGTGTTATCCAGTACGATATTTTTCAGAGTGTTTTTTACCTTTGTCTGGAATATGTTTGTTGGGTCTGATTTTAATTTTCTAATGTTGTTTTGTGAGATGAATTCTTGTGTTTTTTCATTGTATTGTTCTTTGTCTATCAGTTCTAGTGTGTTCCCCTTGTCTGCTTTTGAAATGATAACATTTTCATTTTGAATTTTTCTCCTAACTTTTCTGAGTGTTGTAGATTCTGGGTTTTTCTTGTTTTTATGTTGTTGTGTTTTTATACTGGTTATTATATTCTGGATTTCTTTTTTTACTAGTTCTCTAGTTAGTCCAATGTCGACACTGCTGTTTTCGTTCCTATCTTCCCTTGTCAAAACACTTTCTGCTTCTATAATTAAACTTCCAAAGTAATCTTTATCTATTTCTGAATTTATGTTGCATTTTAATCCTTCCTTCAAGAGCTGTCTTTCTTTACTGTTTAACTTTGTGTCAGTAAGGTTCACTAATCTTGGGTAGAATTTCTGTGTGTGTTTTTCTTGGCTGTGCATAAAGGTATCATGTTGTGACTGGAGTTTTTTTTATTAACAAAACAAGTATTTCTATGCTTGCTGCGGAGGATTGGCATGCAAGCAAATTTGTTATTTCACATTCCATCCGTCTGGAGCTCCATCATGTATAAACCACATGTTTCTTCTTAACCTTCTGTTATAAGAGTGTCATATTTACTACCACACCCGACTTGCATGCATCTGGAGAGATCTATTGCATTTGGCTGGGTACCGTGGATAAGACTGTTGTTGCAGGAAGGATTGGTCAAGCACAATGTGGGAAGGATCTGTCAATCTCTAACTTTATCCAGCAAATTCAAGAATGCTCTGTGACGCCCATCCACAGAGGGAAAGATGGCCAGCTTTAGTCGTAAATTCTGCACTATGATCGATGTGCTGGAAATATGTAGATAACCTAATTGCGTCGGTATAGGATGCTGTCTGGTATACTTTGGTGTGTATGGCCGAATGTATGTACTGCACAGTCATCTATCTGCATTAGCAATCTTGTATATAGTACCAGCAACATAGTGAAGGGGGTGATTTAGCGATGATACAGAAATTGGGGAGCATTTTGCTGTGTTAGTTTTAGCGATGAAATTACGGAACAGCCGGTAAAATTGCTAAAATTTGATCATGTTGTCGACTGCATTGCATATTACAGTACAACATCCCATATCAACAGTGTCTTTCCCATCCCATCCGTCTACTGGTACGCTGCTGATTACCACATAATGGTTGACTGACATCTTTTGGTTGAGATGGAGAGATACTTGGCAAAACACTGTATATCTGCTTCTTGTCACTGTGGAGCATGGGATTAAATGTGGAGGTCATCACCTTGAGACAGCTGTTTGGAAGTGCTCCTCAATTCTGCAGACTTGTCCTATTTCCAAATGCTGTGATGCCCTCCACACATCCTTTTTTTTTTTTCACCTATAACAGTACGTCTTTCCATTTCCACTACCTCGCGCGTGTTGTGAACAGCATCAGCGATGGTCGGCACCAGAACAGTGATCATGTACATGACTGTAAAATGAAGAAACCATGCTCTTTCAAATGGAACACTGACACATCCTCTACTCTGTCGCTGTGGAAGATGAGATTACCTGTATAGGTCGTCACCTAGCTGTTGGAAAGGCTCTACAACCCCACAAACTCTTCCAGCTTCCATAAGTTGCGATGTATTCCGTATTTTTGTCAATGAGAAACATCAGCTCTCTGCCCACATGAGTGTTGTAAGAGCTGCGTAATTTATACCAAGCAATGTTCAGCTTTCTGTGAGAGCCGGTGGATCAAAACGTGTTAACGTTGGTTTAGAGCCTGTCACAGACGTCAAAGCCATGGTAGAAAAACAAAGTGTATGGCAGTGTACAAATCTGTATGGTCTTCCTTCAGTACGGTCGACAAAACTTTATGCAGATCTGTGCAAGCGACTTCAACCACTGGCCTCCAGCTTGAATGGAGCAATACATGCATATGTAATATGCTCAATGTCAACACGCAGGTGGTATTTGGTTTTAGATATATCGGAAGAGAGATCTTATAGGAGGTACTATTACAAGGACTGGTAAAACTGGTTAAAGTTTGAACGCTTATATTCTATCAAAACTACACCGATTTTGCTCATATAACTAATAAAAACCAGCTGTATCTGTTTTCGTGGAATCGTGACTGTTTTTATTATTATCATCACAATAGCATGTTTAAAAATAGTTACCGCAAGTCCTATGTTATTTCATACTTCATAACCTCTACTTATAAAGTTGACGCCTCTTGAATTATAGCTCGTTTTTTGGACCCTCGAAATGATGGTGTCTTTCCCGACTTGTGAGTAAATTGCGTGAACAGGCTGCGATGATCAAATTTCTTACAAAACTAGAGTGCAAGAATCCGCTGCTTTCGATGTATCAGAAGAGAGAAATGCGGTAGACTGCCTCCAAGTTGGTTAGTTCAGTAGCGCCCATTGAGGAGGACACAGGTACAATTGCCGCCCCTCTACCATCTTTCACGACAATGATTTTCCCCAGTACATGTGTTGCATTATGACCCATTGATTACACGTGCTGGTTTTGTTCACGACAATTTCGATGTGTAATTAGAACAGTGAAGCATTTTCCATTAATTGAGTTAGCTTGTATTGGCGCCGATTACCTGGGCTGCAGGGTGATTGTCAAGCAGGCGTCTGTAGCGAACACTGATTTTAAGCAACGATGGATACAGTCCTCAGCTGTATGCTTACACTCATGAAACTCCTCTCTGTTTAACACCAGCATCTCGTCAGTTGAACACAATTCCCACCAAAAATAAAAATAATGCCTTCCACTCCAGCCTTTTTCCAGCCAGCTTGTAGGCGAGGGGTTGAGTCTGAGTACATCTGCCACTAGTTGCGAGTGGTATAGCGAAATTTTTTCCCCACAGAATAACACCAGTTGTATGACACCATCAATTTTTCAGCTGTGTTGCGATTTTAGGCATTCTTTGTGTTAGTGCTATGCATATAGTTGTGCTATTAAGACCAATCTTTACGATTAATTACGTAATTAGGACGGAACTTTATTTCAGTTTCCCAACTAAAATAAATAAAGTACACTAACGTAACTTTCCTCTCCTGCATCTGCACAGTTGCCATGTGTTGGGGATTGCTCTTGGGCTTTCCATCCAGAAGGACCAGGCTTCAAGTCCCAGAAAAGGCACTGCCATTTTTAATTTCCCACCAATTCCCAGGTGGGGGGTGGGGTGGATTGTCAGCACAGCCCTGGGGCAAAGAAATTCCCATCACAGCTAGAAATTCTCGCCAAAATTCGGAATTCCCACCAGAGATTAGGTGGGGCAGCCGTGAGGGGGAGGGGGAGGAGGAGAGAGGAGGCAGGGGACCCACATGCATGCTGAGGAAAACACATGACCTCATCTGGGGGGGTGGCGATGGGTGGTATGATGGGAAGGTGATAAATTTGAATATTCATTTGATATAAAAATTAGAGTAGGAGCCCCATTACGCTACTAGAACTGTCACGCATAAAAATTAAATTACAGGAATCTATGTGAAGTTGGGGATATAATCAATTTTACAGCATATGTAGGTATGACATTCCATGGCAGTTTCTTCTGCAAAAAAAGAAGGTCCATAAACTTCGAGAAATGAAATGGCACAAAACACGTTCAGTTTTGGTGAGTCTCTTTTATGTTCGACGACGCCGCCAGAATTCTGTTACCCTCAAATTCTTACTTTATGGCAGTTTTCTTTACCTGGTAGATGAAACGTCGATTCATCTAAAAAGATGAGTCGTTCGGAAAAAGTCCGCTGCCGTATCCTGGAGAAATGAAATGCAAAATTCGTACCGGTACCATCTCCAATGATCGCCGGGACGCAGTTGTTGCAATATCTTCAAACTGTAAAGCTTTATATGCCGGTGTCTTTTTCAGAACACGTCACAGCGTTGTCTGAGGAAGTTGATTTTCCTGGCCTGCCTGTTTTGTGGACTTCAGAGGGCTTCGTGTGAACGCATCGCGGATACTTTCGAAATTTTCATCAGACGCGCGTGGCCGACCTGTGCTCTTCCCTTTCCATAAGCAACCTGCTTCCAAGAATTATGTCAGTCATAAATCTGCTTGTGCAGAGGTGGTTTCTTGCTGAATCGTCGGCGGAATGCATGTTGCTCTTGAAAGGAGGACTGACTTCGCGCAAATTCCAACACACAAAATGATTTCTCTTGCGGTGTAGTCGCCATGTTGCTACAAACAAGCGCATCTGTTTCAAAACTTTGAACCTTTCTGTATCTAGTGGCATGCGCCATGTGCTTCTATCTTTTATAGTTTGTCTGTAATAATCAATTGTAATCTGTTCCTGTTTTACTCATGCGGTAAACTGATCTGTCTCTAAGTGCTGGTGTTGTAATTGCAGCATCAGCTGCTGTTGTCATAATCCAATGAACTTTGCGTCTCTGATGCAATAATAATATGCAAGTGATGTACATATGCAGACTAAAGCGACGCATGAAACTTTGCACCAAGGTCTGGATTCGAAACCCGGGTATCCTGCTCGCTAGACAGACGTGCCAACGACTACGCCACCTTGGCGCTGTGGCTTCAAGTCCCAGAAAAAGCACTGCCATTTTTAATTTCCCCCCTAGCACGTCTCCCTTCTCAATCCAAATTCCCATTCACTCCTCAGTACACTTGGTATTCCCCTTAAACTCATTCGTCGCTTCAGTCTTCTTATTCCATCGTAGATATTTCAGACTTGAAATGATCTGGAGAACCATATAGTTCCATTTGAGGATGCAAGTGTTAGAGTGCCTTGTCACCATTTCTGTGTCTTGGCCTGACCCCAGTTAGTCTGGTCACGTAACGTAACTCGTAGATATTAAGATTGGCGTTAAGTCAATGGCTGAAAACGCACCAGAGAACCAACATTTCACTTGCAAGTGACGTGAGCTCAAATCAGCACCAATGAAGAATCCAGAATGGTCGTAAACAGCAACACACATTTCTTGTAGTGGGCTAATGGCCATCCACAAATGACGTATCTGTTGCGTCCCTTGACGTCACAACAGCCGAAAGTGTAACTACCTCCCACACAAACATTATCGCTGCCACTGTCTGAGTCTGCCTACTGTGGGAATACTGCAGAGATGTGTAATCGAACGTAATTTGCCAAATAACCCTACATCGTAAATCTGCTGTTGTTCATCTTTGGCTATAAAAAAAGCGGCCAGTTAGCGACAAGTGTACCGAAGTTTTTCACATATGTGGACTCGATGTGATTTTCTCCAGGCAAGTTGCCGATAATTTATTCGAGGTGTCAACTTTCTGCTAACAATGGAGGACGAGACTGTGTTTTCTCAAAAAAAAAAAAAAAAAAAAAAAAAGTGGTTAGAGAAAACAGGAATGTTTCAGATGAATCTTGTATTATATTTATCATTTCCTTGTATCTGTGAAACAACAAAAATCAAAACACATAGAAAATAAATTTCACTATTAACACGACATTGCTTCTTACGGTAACTCTTATTTTCTATACATCAACAATAATCAAAACAGTCAGATTTTAAATTTCGGTATTAACAACAATGCAGCTAAAGATAGCTCATCTCGACCACCTCACTGGAGCGCTGTCTTCGCAGTGCAGCTTACTTACTAGCTTATAAAACTAACGTATTTGCAGTATTCTTAGCGCAACTAATGTAATAGTTAAACATCTCCCAAGAAACAGCATCTCGCCCAACATAACGAGTCCGAAATACGAAATGTAAGTTTGCCTGTTTTTAATTGTCAAGCTTAAGAAATTAAACAGAGAATCTTTGCATTATAACATGTTCCATTTTTGATTTCTACTTTTCATCCTTTTTATTATTTTCCTTTCTATTGCATCTTAGTTTCTTCACTCAAAAACCTATGAAGTGATGCTACCTCTCAAGCTCCTTGTAGTGATCATTTTGTTTTTTACTTTTTCTACTTTACTGCTATCCCCTATTGTGCAGATACGGTCAATTATTTGTCTCTGTATTTCACTTCTATCCTTCTCGACATTTCGACTTCCTTTTTATTCCAGAAACATAAACTTGAAAAGAGGATTAGAATTGTATAGCAATTTTGTTTTTAACGTCGAGACCGGCGGTCGTCCTGATTATGAAAGCCACGAACACAATTAAGGTTCTGCGCTTCCTCAATTCCATTCTGTGTCGCTAACGGTCTACGGTTCTAAGGATATAATCTTATGTAAAGGATCTGTTGGCATTCGAGATCTCGCAGGCAGTCGGCGCTGGTTAGAGATTACGTAAAAGTGGGGCTGGTTTGTGCTATGCAGATCACGCCTTGGCAAAACTTTCCGCCGCTTCTTGCGCTGCGACGGATCGGCCATGACTCCTTCAAAGGAGGGAGGGGTGGAGGGGGTGGGGGGGGGGGGGTAGGAGACGGAGAAGTGGGGGGCGGAGAGGGCTGGAGGCTGTGAGCTCTCCCGATCCACTTCCAGAAGAAAGTCTGATGGAACACACTCGAGGTCATTGGCTCACATTTTGTTTCGTCATTGCCAATTCATTCCCCTATAGGAGGAAGGACATCTGCGATGAGGTTTGCTCTTCAGCCATTATTGCTGTTGTGGCCTGATGAAACTCTCCATACTGGTCTATTCTGTGCAAATCTCTTCATCTCTGCATGAATACTGCAGGCTACATCCGTTTGAAGCTCCTTATTGCATTCAAGCCCCGGTTTCTTCTACAGTTTTTACTCTCGGTCACAAATTTTATGGTTCTTTGATGTCACAGGAAATGTTCTGTCAACTGGTCCTTTCTTTTAGTCAAGTTGTTCCATAAATTTCATTTTTTCTCTACACGATTATTATTTGATGTATCCATTTAATCTTTACCTTTCTTCTGTAGCACCACATTTCAAAAGGTTCTAATCTCTTCTTGTCGGAACTGCTGATCATCCACACTTCACTTCTGTACAGGGCTTCACTCCATACAAATACCTTCTCTACTTCTAATATCGTCAGTTACTTTGCTGCCCAAATAGCGAATCTCAACAAGTATTTTTACTGTCTTGTTTCCTATCTAATCACGTCAGTATAGCCTAATTTAATTCAACTACATCCAACTAACACTGTTTTGATTTTGTTGATGCTAATCTCGTTACCTGTTTTCAAGGCAGTATCCTTTCCGTTAAATTGCTCTTCCAAGCCTTTTGCTGTCTGTGAGAGAACTACAATGTCAAAGTTCTTCTCACTGTGTACATGCTAAATAACACGCGGAATAACTCAACTCAAAAGACTTGCTGCAAACATGACGTCGTTTTGACGTCACACGCATTATCAACAACCACAGTAATTGCTATCGATTTTGTGACAAGGAAGAATATGTAGCCGACAGAGGTGGCCGAGCGGTTCTAGGCGCTACAGTCTGGAACCGCGCGACCGCTACGGTCGCAGGTTCGAATCCTGTCACGGGCATGGATGTGTGTGATGCCCTTAGGTAAGTTAGGTTTAAGTAGTTCTAAGTTCTAGGGGACTGATGACCTCAGAAGTTAAGTCCCATAGTGCTGAGAGCCATTTGAACCATTTGAAGAATATGTAAGTTATTGCTAATCGTTTCACTCGCAGCAATTTAATCTGTCCTCTTAGGGGAGACCTGCACAGTACCGGACACTGCCCAATATCGGACAGAGCGTGTTTCTCAAAAACTCCTATAGATGGCAGGCGATGCACTCTTAGCTCTTTCTCACCTAAGGTGGCGATACGGATCTCACCAGTTTCGTGTCACTGTCGTCTGAGCCATGATTGGGAGATGTGTTTATGCTCGAGCGGCGGCTTCCCGTTGTAAGGCTTGGTTCTCAGCACTATGGGACTTAACATCCGAGGTCATCAGTCCCCTAGACTTTAGAACTACTTAAACTTAAATAACCTAAGGACATCACACATATCCATGCCCGAGGAAGGATTCGAACCTGCGACCGTAGCGGTCGCGCGGTTCCAGACTGAAGCGCCTAGAACCGCTCGGCCACATCGGCCGACTTATAAGGTTTCACCTCTATTAAACGACACTAGATGAGTAGAATGTATTCAACTATTTTTCATGGTAACACCACTTTCATTGTGAATAAAAAGAGGTAGTTGAATTTCGGTTTAAAACGTTAGTTCATGATGATAAATTTATCTTCCTCCCCTGGCCCATTTGCCCATTATATCGGACAGTCATTACTTGCTCAGTACTGGACACCTAAACAATTATTAGAACGACTGTAAAGCGCGCTAATATCATGTTTCCCTCTCCAGGCACATTTCACACCATGGATAAAGAGAAAAAAAGGGGACTTTGGTCCGAGGATAACGTGAAGACTGCTATTGAGCAAGTCCTAAACGACAAAATGGGAATAAGGCAGGCTTCGTTTCATTTTTAAATCTTTTAAAACATGACAGGGATGTTGAAATGGAGCCCGAGACTGATCGTTTCAAACATACCTTTTCAGAAAAATTAGAATCAAACTTAGTTGAGCATTTGGTAGACCTAGATAATAGAAAGATGCCAATGAGTAAAAAATAATTTTTAAAATTTGTATTTGAAATGTCTGAGCACCTTAAAATTCCGCACTAATTCAATAAAGAAAAACAGACAACAGGTGATAAATTTTACTATCAGTTTATAGGCCGACATCCTGAACTCTCTTTGCGAAAATATCAGTCAACGAGTATCCAAAGGGCTGTCGGCTTCAACAAAGAAAACGTTGAGTTGGTATATAACAAGTATGAAGAAATGTTAACAAAATACAAGTTCGATCCCTCAAAAATCTTCAACTGTGACGAAACTGGTGTGTCAGTGGTTCATGAAAATTTTACAATGGTTTTGTCCCAAAAATGCAAAAACCAAGTTATCAAAGTCACGTCAAGAGAAAAAGGAAGAAATGTAACTGTGTTGCTAACAATCAACGCTACAGGTGATGTTTTTCTACCCTTTTTATTTGGATTTGGGAGAAATAAAATGGCTGAGGAGCTAAAAAAGGATGCACCACAGGGGAGTATCTTCGCTTGTGAAGAAAGTGGGTAGATCACTGCAAATTCATTTTTGCTTTGGTTAAAGATGTTAGTTGCTCGTGTGAACCCTACTTAGGGAAGTCCTGCTGTTATAATTTTAGATGGCCACAGCTCACACAAGTAACTTCAAGTAATTTTGTAAGCAAGAAACAATAATGTGCATATGTTAACCATACCTACTCACGCTACACACAAACTTCAACCATTTGAGCGTGCAGTAATGTGACGCTTCAAAGCGGCTTACAATGAAGCCTGTGTTAGATGGATGAACAAATATCATGCTCTTAAAATAACTTAAAGGGACACTGCTGGTTTGGTTGGGACTGCTTTCAAAGCTATTTGCAGGATGGACCTTGGAACTTGTAGGTTATTCTGCACTGGGCTCCACCCATTAAAGAAAGACATCTTTACAGATTAAGACTTCCTGGCTGCAACTCACTTCTCTGTGGATAGTCCGACAATTATTTCAAGACCAACTGTTTTTGGTGCTGTTGGGCTAAACGCTTCTTCAGAAGAACCAGGGGCTGCAATTGCATTTCCTTCTGTGTCAACGATTGAACCAGTGCCGTCGTGGCCAGCAGATGCCGCCTTGCCCTGCATTGCATCAACAGTCTTTCTACGGCAGATTCTGTTCCCGCTTCTCCTCCGTCCACTTCTGGATACTTCAGTGGACATGTAAACTGCATTTCTTCCTTACTGCAAACTGTAACAGACAGAATTTCTCCAGTGTCAGAGAAAGCGAGAAATAAAATTGTCAGTAGGAAGAGAAGAAGTGAAAAAAGCGAAATATTAACTGACAGCCCCTATAAAGAAATGTTGGAGAAAAAGTTAAAGGAATCTGGAGAGAAGCTTGCATAAGCAACCTGAAGAAATGAAAAGAAAATACAGAACCAGGCTCAGAACAGTAATCAGAACAAGAAACAAAGAAAAGTGAAAGTAAATCGAAAAGATCACTTCCTGACAAATATTCCACGGAATGGATGTTCTAAAATTGCCACTAATGAAGAGTGTATTATTTGCATGGAATCAACAAATGAAGATTGCGTTCAGTGCACGTCAAGCAAGGGATGGGTTCATGTGGCTTGTGCGGACCAAGAAAATCTCCTTTACTATAAGTGTGACAACTGCCATGCTTAAACATTACCCTGGTATCTTTTTTCCATACCGTTTGTTTAGAGCGACTTATAAATTAATCAAAAGTATCACTTATTAGCCAAAAAATGAATAACTGCAGTTGTAATTAATGAGTTTGTAAGGTGTCTGATACTGGGCAATGGTTTTCCACCATAGTCATTTGTGAACTTTTTTTATTTGTTTATCTGACGTGCTAAAGTATTGTATTTTGAAAAATTACTGCCTTTTGTGATAAGCAAACACTTTAACTTTGCAATCGTTGTACTTCCATTTCCTATATGTGTTTAAAAAAGTTTTTGTTTTAATACAACCTAAGGTGTCCGCCACTATGCAAGTCTCCCCCAGGTTCCTGCCTAATCACACACTCGGAAATCGCAAAATATTTTTTTTCATCCCTCGTTCTCTAATTAAACGGAAATCTTAAATAACATCGAATATTGCAGAACATACTTGCATTAAATTCATAAGAAAATCTCAGAATATATTAACAACGCGCAGCTGACGAAAAAGATATGCACACAGCAGAATGCGAATCTACATCCTTCGATTCCATTAACCACGCCCTTAACCATTACGCTAACCCATGGTCATGTGATTGTAGCCTCCTGTGTTGGTTCTCGTAGTATATCTTGGAGGCTTATATCGTTGATGCGTTTTTAATTGACATTTAATAATAAGCGTGACGTGTTTGTGACAAATCTCCAGTGCGCTACACTGCCTTTGAATTGACACACTGCAAGTTAAAATACAACCATGTTCCATGCTTGATTTGTGAATGATTGACAATAACAACTCATTACATTTGCATCTACATGTTTACTCTGCAAACCACTGTGAGGTGTGTGGCAGAGGGTATATTCCATTGTACCGGTTATTAGGGTTTCTTCCCATTTCATTCATGTATGGAAAGCGGGAAGAACGATTGTTTGAATGCTTCTGTGCGTGCAGTAATTATTGTAATCTTTTCCTCAAGATCCCTATGTGAGCGATTCGTAGGGGACTGTAGTATATTTCTAGAGTCATCGCTTAAAGTGGGTTCACGAAGCTCCGTTAATAGACTTCCTCGGTCTGACTGAATACTTATGCAAAAGATTCCCCCAGATAGTACTTGTATCATCTGTAAAAAACCTGAGATTACTATTAACGTTGCTGAAAGGCAATTAAACACAACATGATCAGCAAGGGTCCAAAATCACTTTCCTGGGGCCCCACTTGAAGTAACTTATACATCTCACGATGAATCTCTGCGTCCTTTGATGCCCCATACAGTCGTACTTTTGACAGTAAGCGTAGATGTGGTACTGAGTCAAATGCTGTTCGGAAATCAAGAAATACATCTACCAGACCTCCTTGAGCCAAAGCTTTCAGTATGTCATGTGAGAAAAGTGCGAGTTGTGTTTCACATGATCGATGTGTTCAAGATGTCTCACTATGTATGAGCTCAGAATATGTTCTAAGATTCTACAACAAATCTATGTCAAGGGTATTCGACGGTAGTTTCGTGGATCACTTCTACTACGCTTCTTGTGCTTCAGTACTCTTTTCCAAGAACTGAGCACTATTTTTTTGTTCCGGAGATCTACGGCAGATTATAGTTAGACGAGGAGCTCACTCTGCCGCAAATTAAGTACAGAATCTGTTAGGGATTTCATCAGGCCCTGGAGATTTGTTCGATTTTAACGATTTCAGCTGTTTCTCAACACCACTGATAATAATACTTATTTTCATCTTTTCAGTGGTACTAGAATTAAATTGGGGCAATTCTCCTGGGTTTTCCTTTGAAAAGGAACATTTGAAACGGATTTAAGCATTTCAGATTTTGCTTGGCTACCCTCAAATTTCAGTTCCTGTCTCTTCCGCTAGGGACTGGACACTAGCCTTTGCAAAAGACCAGAATTTCTTTGGGTTTTGTGAAATATCATTTGACAATTTTCTGGTATGGCAGTCACTGAAGGCATCATGCATTGTTCTCTTGACAGCCAGACGTTTTTCATTCAACATCTCTCTATCTATAGCCATACGCTTTATTTTACGCCTATTATGCAGTAACCTCTGGTTCTTTAGAACTTTCTGTACAGCGACTATAAACTACGCAGGTTCCCCTCTGTTATGAACTGTTTGTTCGACTGGACACATATCTACCCAGTGCAATTTCAACTATTGTTTTAAAATTGAGTGATAGTTCCTCTACAAGCCTCTGACCTGTGCTGAAAGTTTCAAGTTCCTCTCTGAGATATGACATTACTGTTTTTTTTAACCTTCTTTACTGAACCTATGTATCTATCTGCTGTTTTAGTTGTCCTTTGTAGTTTGGTAATCATTGTTGCCACAGTCGCGCCATGGTCACTGATACCAGTTTCGGCCGGCCGCTGGTGGCCGAGCGGTTCTGGCGCTGCAGTCTGGAACCGCGCGACCGCTACGGTCGCAGGTTCGAATCCTGCCTCGGGCATGGATGTGTGTGTTGTCCTTAGGTTAGTTAGGTTTAAGTAGTTCTCAGTTCTAGGGGACTTACGACCTCAGCAGTTGAGTCCCATAGTGCTCAGAGCCATACCAGTTTCGATGTGGACATCCTCAAAGAATCAGGTCTGTTTTTACCATTCGATCTAAAATATTTTATCATGAGTGGGGTTCATTCTAGATAGTTTTCAGAGAAAGCATTATGTAATATTTTACAGGACATCTCGTCACACTCACCACTAATTAAACTGTAATTTTCCCATTTAATTGTCAGATGATTTAAGTCTCCACCGATGACTACATTATGATTAGGGAACTTACATACAAGTGAACTGAGGTTTCCTCTAAAGTGTTTGGTTACATCAGGGGACGAGTCAGGTGGGCGATAGAAGGATCCAGTTATCATTCTATGCCCATCCCTGATACTGAGTCAAACAGTCTCACATTCAGCTTCAATTTCTATCTTGGTGGATTTAGTTTCTTGTCTACTGCAACAAATACTCAACCTCCATTTCCCATTTGCCTTTCCTTGACATATACACTCAAAATTTCCCCAAAAATCTCATTGCTATCAATTTCAAGTTTCAACCAGCTTTCTGAACCTAGTATTACATCAGCTTCACTGCTTTTCTGACGCTCTTTGTTGTGAATGCCTCGGCTGTTTACCATTAGGACTTTAACTCTCAACTGTGGGAGACATTTCTTTCGATCTTACACTGATAGTTGTGTGTTTTCTACAGTCTTGTAGCTATCGTTATTTGTATTGGATGAAGAGTCACCTTATCTAAAAAAAACCTGTGTGCACCCCACACACAGTCAGCTAGCTGAGTAGCAGCCTCTGACTTATAATGCACACCTGACCCATTTGGGGGGAACATACAGTTCTCAATCCCATGGGGCAAGTCCAAGAAATCGCAGCCTTGTTTGTCACAGAACTTTCAAAGTCTCTGGTTCAGTCCATCCACTCGACTCAGAACCAAAGGATCACGATTAGCTCTGGGAACAATGCTGCAAATTGTGAGCTTTGTTGAAACTAGATGAGCAAGGATGATCTTCTCAACCTTCTCTGCCAGTCGCCAGATTGACCCAACTATATCCTCGGAGGCCAGACGACAGGCATAATTTGTTCCAATGTGCGCCATTATCTGTAGTTGGTTGCACCCTGTTCCATAAATGACTCCTGGAATAGCCTCTTCAAAATGTCAAATG
Source organism: Schistocerca americana (assembly GCF_021461395.2). Lineage (NCBI taxonomy): Eukaryota > Metazoa > Arthropoda > Insecta > Orthoptera > Acrididae > Schistocerca > Schistocerca americana. The sequence continues at coordinate 338,631,568 of NC_060123.1, read as the reverse complement.
AGACTCCCCGGCATACACACTGCGTACACCTGATGTCCTTTCCCATTCCTTGCTGCCAGTTCCCTAAGGGGTACACCACCATTCGCCATATGTTTTAACTGCCAACGTTTGATAGACCACTAGCCTTTTGCGTTTGCTCCTCTTGACACCGGACAAAATAGATTTTCCCAAAACGGGTGAAGTGAATCCCAATGGCTCAGTTTCAGTTTCACTGAAAGACAGCAAACTTGCTGGTTAGGGTGATCGGTACAACATCAAGAATCGTCCCTCGTCCCTGTCCACCCCGCACTCTATTCGCAGTCAAGTGGACGAGTAATGACAGATGCTATCCTGTCTGCAGAGGAGACAAGATCCACAGGAGATGATAGTACTTGAGGACCTCTGGTACCGATATCACAGGTACACGACTCTCGGGAGCTCTTCCAATACAGTAATCAGGGCGATTTTCAGCCGCTTACGAACATCTGGCATATCATCCGGCATTCACAGTGGGGCTGCATTTTGGCTGGTGAAATGTATTACAGGGCAGTGAACAAATAATTTTAAATTAAGCCCGCAGATTATCTTTTAATCTGTCTAAAAAGTTGCTAATTCCCTATAAGAATTGAAGCAGGTACAAAAAAAGAGTTTTTTGAGGTTAATTAGGGTTCTTAGCAAACTCGTAAACAGAGTTAATTAACGATAAATGTAGGTAATTTATAGGGCTACTCCTCTTAAAGGGGAAACTGGATGTAACATAGCCACCGGTCCGTCAGAAGGGGACGTTAAGTTCTATGAACCCCTGGGCGCCACTATAGAAGAGCATGCCTTGTGATAACCCGGGTTTCACACTCTCCTTTTCCTTCATCCATAACAACACAAACCCAACATAACAAGCGCTCATCACACATTTGTCACTTCATAACAGGTCGAAGAAAGGCAATGGCAAACCACCTCCACATGCAACGGCCATGCAGCATTCCTGTATCTACCCCACCTAAATGTAATTCCCTGGATATGAGACTGTTCTGATTTGATAGCTAGGAAGGAAAGGAATAAAGAACAGGTGGAAATAAAGAAGAGGGACAAAGGGACGTATTGATGTAGAGATGGAATAATAACTTCTCAGTGACGTCTGTTGACCTCGTAGTGATGGGATGATCCATAGATGGTTATGGAGTTGAATTGCAACGTGCAAGCCATGACCGTCATCGGAGGCCTCGACACTTAAAAGACGTCACGGCATGGGGAGTGTCTGGCGATCCTGACGGCTGGAGTGGAGCAGCATTCATGTGTTATACTGTTTACACATTGAAACAATCATTCCCACAGCTGTAGCCCGAATGTCATCGACAACAATATCTTTATTTTGCGCAGCTAACAGCTGTGTAGAACTGCACTTGAGAAACAGATATGATCTCAAAAGTATTCTATGCTGGTCCAATTTCCGTTTAACGTCTAAATCAACAGCAGCAACCATTTTGCATCCATTGTTAGTTCCTCCACGCGTCAGAGTCATCAATCATTTGCATTCAGTCTAGGGAGGCAGCGCAATGCAAAACGCTGGACTCATTTTCGGGATGATGCTGGTTCAAATCCCCATCCGGCGATGCAGATGGAGATTTCCCTTGACCACATATCGCTTGAGGCAAGTACTGAGATGGTTCCTTTAAAAAGGTTACGGCCGATTTCGTTTCTCATCCTTCCCCTGCCATAAATTGTGCTCAGTCTCTAAAGACCTAGTCGTCGGCGGGACTTAAAATGCTAATCTTCCTTTCTTGCTTCCATGTGCATTAATGTTACCATAATCTAAGTTTTCTAATGCCACCTGCTCACATGGACTTTTGTTATCTTTTATAATTCAGTGAAGAACTTTCTTGGTCCGGCTGTAATTCAGTCGCTAGGCTACATGTGTTGCTTACCTCCATATCGTTTCCATATGTTCGTAATTACGTCATCCATTCCGCGCTACCATGTGATCCACTTTTTTCCTTGCTTCACCTAGTAATTGATAGTATGTACTTCGCCTTAAATGCACGGGCCTCACTGACATAAATCAGGTTTGGTGATGTACACAGATTTTCGTTTCAGAAATCTAGAAATTTCTCTCTGCTTTAATGAAATTCACAAATCAAGAGAAGTTTTGCACCACCCCAGTTCCCAGAACTACTGAAGATAGACGTTGACTGTGGATATCGTATGACAGACACAGTCCCTTTGACTGTTCAGAGATGTCACTATATCCGCCCAAAGATGTAAACAAACATGCATGAGCAGCGCCTGTTAGACGCAGAGAGTCCGACAGCCGATCAGTTCCAGGCATTCCACCAGGAAGGAGGCATACGGCTCGTGTTGTCTGTAGTTCAACCGTACCTAGACGGTCAATACCGCGGCTCGATCGCGTCCGCATTCTTACTTTGTGCCAGGAAGGGCGCTCAACAAGGGAAGTGTCCATCTCGAAGCGAGCCAAAGCGATGTTGTCCAGACATGGAGGAGATACAGAGAGACAGGAACTTCGATGACATGCCTCACTCAGGCCGCCCAAGAGCTGCTATTGCAGTGGATGACCGCTACCTACGGATTATGGCTCAGAAGAACCCTGACAACAACGCCACCACGTTGAATAATGCTTTTCGTGCAGTCACAGAACATTGTGTTGTGACTCAAACTGTGCGCAGTAAGCTGCATGATACGCAACTTCACACCCGCCGTCCATGGCGAGGTCCATCTTTGCAACCCTGACTACCAATCCGATCTATGGAGACCACACATCAACAGTACTTTCCATTTCCGCAATATTGTTTTATAAATAATGTTATTCTGAAGGAAGTCATTCACAAGATGTGCACGATGGGGACGCGAATTGTTGTCCGTGAAGACGAATGCCTCGCCAATATGCTGCCGATATGGTTGCACTATCTGTAGGAGGATGGCATTCACGTTTCGTACAGCCGTTGCGGCGCCTTCCATGACCACAAGCGGCGTACGTCGGCCCCACATAATGCCACCCCAAAACAGCAGGCAACCTCCATCTTGCTGCACTCGCTGAACAGTGTGTCTAAGGCGTTCAGCCTGACCAGGTTGCGTCCAACACATCTCCGACGATTGTCTGGTTGAAAGCATATGCGACACTTATCGGAGAAGAGAACGTGATGCCAAACCTGAGCGGTCCATTCGGCATGTTGTTGGGCCCGTATGTACCACGCCTCATGGTGTCGTGGTTGCAAAGGTGGAGCTCGCCATGGACGTCGATGTGACTCATGCACCCCATTTGCGCGCAGTTTGAGGGTAACACGACGTCTTGTAGCTGCTCCAAAATCATTATTCTACATGGTGGCTTTGCTGTCAGGGTTCCTCCGAACCACAATCCGTAGGTAGCACTCCTTCACTGCAGTAGTAGCCCTTGGACGGCTTGAGCGAGGCATGTCATCGACAGTTCCAGTCTCTCTGTATCTTCTCCGTGTCCGAACAACATCGTTTTGGTTCAGTCCGAGACGCCTGGACACTTCCCCCGTTGAGAACTCTTGCTGGCACAAATTAACAATGTGGACGCGATCGAACCGCGATATTGACCTTCTAGGTATGGTTGAACTACAGACAACCGGAACCATGTACCTCCTTCCTGGTGGAATGACTGGAACTGATCGGCTGTCGGACACCCTCCGTCGAATAGGCGCTGCTCATGGCCAGGTGAACCGTCAGAACACGCAGTATTAGTCTGCTGACAATCGCCATTGGCTTCGTCAGGTGGAACATCAGCGTCCATGGCGTGTACACATGTGGTGGGGGATAGTGAACCATCAGCTCATAGACGTGGTTTTCATAGACGGAACGGTACCGCAGCCTCCAAAGAGACCATCTTAGATGAATGCAATAAGATGTACGTCTGCAGACTAGGAGGAACGTGTAGTAGCAACATGATGACTGGTCACGAACATCTACAGCAAGTTTTCACGAACTGTTTCCAAATCGTTGGACTGGACGGAGCGAACCAGTATCTTTGTTCTGCCTGTTCCCCAGATTTGACGCCTGTAGACATTTTGGTGTGGGGAAAGCTGAAAGACACTGTCTAGAAGGACATACTAACTACACCCGCTGATATGCAACGACGTAATGTTGCAGCCTGCCTGGACAACTCCGGCGAAATCCTAGTACGTGTGCAGCAGTTGCTCCACACCAGACTGGAAGTGTGTATTGTCGCTGCCGGTGGTCATTTTGAAAACAACATGTGACGGGTAATTGTCTGGTAACAGGCCAGTATCCATATAACTAGTGTTTACACTTGTGTTGTTCTTTAGTATGTGCGGCCACAGGTGTTGTACAAGTGTCGATGTGGGAACTTAACGAAATACGATATCTCGTAAACGACTCGCACTAGAATGCTGAAACAAACACAATTGGCACCCTGACTTCCCAATATTTTAGTTTGTTCATGTGAATATGCATAGTTCAAATGGCTCTAAGCACTATGGGACTTAACATCTGAGGTAATCAGTCCCCTAGCCTTAGAACTACTTAAAGCTAAGTAACCTAAGGACATCACTCACATCCATGCCCGAGGCAGGATTCGAACCTGCGACCGTAGCAGCAGCGAGCGTGGTTCCGGACTGAAGAGCCTGGAAACGCTCGGCCACAGTGGCCGGCAATATGCATAGTTCCATTAAAAAGTGTATATTCCCACAAAATACACTTTCTAACTATTATTACAATCTGTTGACTGGCTAAAAGTAAGAGCTCCTGACTACCAATCCGTTCTGTGAAAACCGAACATCAATAGCACTTTCAATTTCCGCAATATTTGCGGCTCAAGTTCTACGTGATTCGCCCTGATCAGAAAGACCTAAACCGCACAATGGATATATGAGTGAAGAAAGTAGGAAATCGATTATAAAAGGCTACTAAGACAAGGCAATTAATTTCACACTGTGCGCTGAAAATAGAGAGTATATCAAGGATCGTTGTGTTGACCGGAGTCTTTGTGACTCGTTTTGTCTTTGCTCTCAACTTTTTTGTGTGTGATGTGTCACATGTGTAAGACTATCGTGTGGATGCCACATGTACTACTCACAGACGTAATAAAGTAGAACGAAGATCCTTCATGGACAACGGGAAAATTGTTTCAAGAGACAAAAGCACAAGTTTCAGCGTTTCGAAAGAGCAGTTTAGAGACCAAGGCAGCCAACATCAGCTCCGGCATAGGCGTGAGCGTTGCATGCAAGCATGTAATCTGGACTAACTAGTGGTTGTCTCCATGCCAGAGATCACAACAAGAGATAAGAGGCGAACTCAAAATGCTTCGTCATACTGACTGGTGGGAAACGAGTTGTTGGTAGCCCACCATGGGGAAGAAGCATTCACTATGACGGAGCATTTTTAGGGGTACAGAAACGAGCTCCAGTGAAAAAGCGTACAGAAGGAAATCTGACGGGAGCCTTGAGGGCCGGCCGGCGTGACCGAGCGGTTCTAGGCGCTACAGTCGGGAACCGCGCTACCACTACGGTCGCAGGTTCGAATCCTGCCTCGGGTATGGATGTGTGTGATGTCCTTAGGTTAGTTAGGTTTAAGTAGTTCTAAGTTCTAGGGGACTGATGACCTTAGAAGTTCTGTCCCATAGTGCTCAGAGACATTTGAACCATTTTGAGCTTTGAGGGACAACGGCAAACTGACAACTGGACTGCGTTGTTTACTTACGACTGATGTGGTAGAATGTGGCAATCACAAATTGCAAAGTCAACCATTTAACAATTCTTTTATGCGAAGATATTGTCGTTCGCGTGCGGTCGCCTACTGACGGTGATAGGAATGATAATGATGACTGCAATAGACTATTGTGATGCTGTGTGGTGTGATGGATACGACTGAAATGAAAGAACGGGAGGGATAGAATCAGTTGATGGGGCATAAACGTGTTCCTGTCGGAAATCACGGAAGAGGATATCGAACTTAATTGTCCCCATCCAACAAACGGACTACCGACACTAATGTCTAGTGTTTACCATAAGGCACTGCGAATTGGCTTAGAATTTAACGTGGGGATCACACAGTTCAAAGAATCAGGATCTGAATGCTGCGAAATCACAGAGTTTCGTTCGACTACCAGTAACCGGAACAGGCGAGTACCGCTACCTCGCGGCCTTTTAGTGGCCAGGGCCACGTAACGGGACTAAGTTAGGATTCCCAGGCTGGTCACTGTTGCGTGGAGTGTCGCTCACTAGCAATATTTCTCTTCCTCATGTATTGTATCAAAATGCTTTTCAGGTGTCTTCAATCTTGTATCAGTTTTACGAGAATGGTGCTTATCCGACACATTAGACTGTCTCTCCTCAGAACTACAAGGGGCGATCAAAAAGTTTTTGTTTGTGGGCGTTGCTGCAGCGTATCTGCTGCGTAGCGCGCCTTCGATGCGGGTATATAAGCGACGACGAGTGGCATTCGCGTCTTTCCCATGTGCATGTGGTAAACACTGAAAAGTGAACTATGGTCATCTAGTAAAACATAAGTAATACCCGGCGTTCCCCAAGGAAGTGTTACAGGTCCTTTGCTGTTCCTGATCAACATAATCGTTTCAGGAGACAATCTGAGCAGCCCAGTTAGATTGTGTGGACATGATACAGTCATTTACCTCATTGTAAAGTCATCAGATCATCAAAACCAATCGCAAAATTATTTAGACAAGGCATCTGTATGGCGCTAAAAGTGGCAACTGACTCTAATTAATGAAAGCTGTGGAGTCATCCACAAGACTTCTAAAAGGAATCCGCTAAATTTCGGTTACAAGATAAATCACTCAGTCAGCTCAACCAAATACTTAGGGATTGCCGTTACGAATGATTTAAATTGGAACAATCACATAGATAATGTTCTGAGGAAAGCAAACCAAAGACTGTGATTTATTGAGAAAACACATAGAAAATGCCACAGGTCTACTGAAGAGGTTGTTTACGATGATTTTATCTGCCCTCTTCTGGAATATTGCTGTGCGGTGTGGGATCCGCATCAGTTATGATTGACGGAGGACGTCGAAAAAGTCCAAAGAAGAGCAGCTCGTTTCGTATTATGGCGAAATAGGAAAAAGCGTGCCACGGATGTCATACGTGAATTGGGGTGGTAGTCATTAAAAGAAAGGCGTTTTTCGTTGCGGCAGGATTTTCTCATGAAAATATTTTGTTGGCCCCCACCTGCATAGGGAGAAATAGTCATCATAATAAAATAAGAGAAATCACAGCTCGCACAGAAAGATTTAAGTGTTTGTTTTTCCCACGCGCTGTTCGCAGTTGAAACGGTCGAGAAATAGCTATAAGGTGGTTCGTGCACCCTCTGCCAAGCACTTAATTGTGAACTGCAGAGTAACATCCAGATGTAGATGTAAAGTGACCTTATTATCAAACGTGTCCAAACAGGACATTCTTTTCTTGGCTGCCGAAGGACAAACACCGGCAGACACCCATCGGACAATGAAGAATGTAAGTGGGTCAGAATGTCTGTTGAAAAACCAGAGGTATGGAATGGTGCGCCAAGTAGTGTGCTGCTGCTTCATGACAACGCTCGCCACTATATCGCAGAAGTGACGCCAACTCAGGTGGCTGACACTCGAGCACCCAACCTTACAGTTCTGATCTCTTCCCACGTGGTTATCACGCCTTCCAACTCTTAAAAAAGGCTTTGTAGGATCGATGATTCCTGTCGGATAAGGGTGTGCTGCAGGCAGTTATGGACTTCTTCATGCAGCAGGTTACAGTGTTTTACCAAATGGACGTCTTGAAGCTGATGAGTACGTGGGATAATTGCCTCAAAGCTCACGGTGATTCTGCATGATAGTCATACCTTCTCTCGAATATATGCCTTTGAAACTTTTTGATCTCCTCTTACGCACACATCAAAAAACGTTTTGCATCATTGCGGTTCCCAGAACTCCTGAAGACAGACGTTGACTGTGGATATTGTATCACAGGCACAGTCCCTTTGACTGTTCAGAGACGTCACTAAACCCGCCCAAAGATGTAAACAACCACGCCTATTAGACGGAGGGGGTCTGACAGAAAGTGGCTCTAGGCACTGTGGTACTTAACATCTGAGGTCATCAGTCCCCCACACTTAGAACTATCTAAACCTAACTAACCTAAGGACATCGCACACATCCATGCCCGAGGCAGGATTCGAACCTGCGACCGTAGCAGCAGCGCGGTTCCGGACTGAAGCGACTAGAACCGCTCGGTCACATCGGCCGGCGGGTCCGACAGCCGATCAGTTCCAGTCATTCCATCAGGATGGAGGTACACGGCTCGTGTTGTCTGTAGTTCAACCATGCCTAGACGGTCAATACCGCGGTTCGATCGCGTCCGCATTTTTACTTTGTGCCAGGAAGGCCTCTCAACAAGGGAAGTGTCCAGACGTATCGGAGTGAACCAAAGTGATGTTGTTCGGGCATGGAGGAGATACAGAGACAGGAACTGTCGATGACGTGCCTCGCTCACTCCACCCAAGGGCTACTATTGCAGTGGATGACCGCTACCTATGGATTATGACTCGGAGGAACCCTTACAGAGACGCCACCATGTTGAATAATGCTTTTCGTGCAACCACAGGACGTCGTGTTACGACTCAAACTGTACGCAATAGGCTGTATGATGTGCAACTTCACTCCCGAGGTCCAGCTTTGCAACCACGACACCATGCAGCGCGATACATATGGGCCCAACAAAATGCCGACTGGACCGCTCAGGATTGGCATCACGTTCTCCTCACCGATAAGGGGAGCACATGCCTTCAGCCAGACAATCGTCGGAGATGTGTTTGGAGGTAACCCGGCCAGGCTGAACGCCCTAGACACACTGTCCAATGAGTGCAGCAGGGTGGAGGTTGCCTGCTGTTCTGGGGTAGCATTATGTGGGACCGACGTACTCCGCTGGTGGTCATGGAAGGCGCTGTAACGGCTGTACGATACGCGAATGCCATCCTCCGACCGATAGTGCAACCATATCGGCATCATATTAGTTAGGCATTCGTCTTCTTGGACGACAATTCGTGCCCCCATCGTGCACATCTTGTGAATGACTTCCTTCTCGGCCGGCCGGAGTGGCCGAGTGGTTCTACGCACTACAGTCTGGAACCGCGCGACCGCTTGGTTCGAATCCTGCCTCGGGCATGGATGTGTGTGATGTCCTTAGGTGAGTTAGGTTTAAGTAGTTCTAAGTTCTAGGGGCTGATGACCTCAGAAGTTAAGTCCCATAGTGCTCAGAGCCATTTGAACCATTTGAACTTCCTTCAGGATAACGACATCGCTCGACTAGAGTGGTAAGTATGTTCTCCAGACATGCACGTAATCGAACATGCTTGGGATAGACTGAAAAGGGCTGTTTATGGACGACGTGGCCCACCGACAACTCTGAGGGATCTACGCCGAATCGCCGTTGAGGAGTGGGACAAATCTGGAGCACAAGTGCCATGATGAACTTGTGGATAGCATGCCACGACGAATACAGGCATGCATCAATGCAGAAGGATGTGTTACTGGCCATTAGAGGTACCAGTGTGTACAGCAATCTGGACCACCACCTCTGAAGGTCTCGCTGTATGGTGGTACAACATGCGATTTGTGGTTTTCATGAGTAATGAAAAGGTTAGAAATGATGTTTATGTTGATCTCTATTCCAATTTTCTGCACAGTTTTTTTGATGTTTGTATATTTTCAAAACCAGTATGCCATTAGTATCATCGGCCTGCGTTACCTCTTATATTATTAACCTATTACTGACGTATTTACCTTTTTCTATACATACTTTTGATAATAGTCAGACAATAAATGTTCATTACTCTTGATAAGGTACTGATTTACACCGATGAGCCTAAACACTATGACAAACTTCCTGCTTAGTAGCTTATTGGTCCATCTCTGGAAAACAATACGGCACTGATTATGCGTGGCATGAATTCGACAGGTCCTTGATGGCTTTCTGGAGATATGCGGCACCCGATGTCCACACACAGGGCTAGTGATTCCAGTAAATTACGGCTGGCGCCCAATAGCATCCCAGATATGTTCCATCGGGTTCTGATCAGGCGAATTTGGTGTCCAGATTCCTCAAATCACAGTAGGAAACTCCTAATCTTGTGACACGGGCCGTTATCCTCTTTGACGACACAAAGTATGAAGGGATGCAGCTGCTCCACAATAATATTCACACAGTCAAAAGCTGTCATTGTGAAAGATCAAGTGAATGTGCCTTATAGCATAATACTGACCCAATAGGCCTGCGTCTTTGACACAGTGCATGTATAGGGCAGCTGTTGCCCTGGTTGATAGTATATCCGGACACGACCATCGACGTGTGTAAAGAGAAACGCGATTCAGTCGAACAAGTGACAGGTCTTCGTTGATCCACAGTCCAGTCTCGATAATCCCATACCCATTTGTACAGCCTGTTGTTCAACAACGTACGCTGAATGTTTATTTATCTACTGCTTATTTACCATGACCAGATTAAGCCTTAAAGCCCTCTCTCATTCTGACCTTGAACAACACACATCAAAAATATTACAAAAGATTCACAGGAATAGTAATAATAATAATAGACACTGGTAATGGTAATAATTGACACTAGTAATAATAATTGACGCTGATAATACTAACAATATTGACACTAACAATAATAATGTTAATAATAGTAAAGGCATTACGAATGATATAGATTAGTTTAGTACATTTGAATCCGGCTTCAGGACGAGAGTAAGCTGCAGAACAGTATATGGGAGAGATGGCTATTGTGATAGAAGGTGAGTCATTAACTGGCTTTTGAAGTTTAGAAGCCATTTAATTTCTATGCTATTTTGAGGAAGATGGTTACAAAGTTGAGCCCTTGATACAGAAGATGACTTAGAGAACATGACAGTGTTGTATGATGGTACAGAGAGGATTTTACTTTGTTGAGAACGAGTATTTCTGCTGTGCTGTTGAAATAGTAGTGTAATATTTGAAGGTAAATAAAAGAAAGTGTAGTGATCGAGAAGATGATAGAGCAAACATAGAATATGATACATGATAGTTCCTGCGCTTGATAATTTCTGCGCTTCTGGACACATCGCCATTATAATTGTTCGTAGGGAGGACTGATGTGGGTGAAATAGCGTAGGTCACAAATGTGTCGTACAGAAGCATTCATGTCCGGTTCTAGCCAGCGTGAGCTTTCGTACGAAAGACCATGGAGAACAGCATCGCCATAGTCAAGTATCTGGAATATTGGCGTCTCTATGAGATTCTTTTCAAGCTTGCAAGGGAATACTTCTCTGTATTTATGTCATGAAAGTGTCATCACTTCTGTCTCTAGGCTGGTCGTAGGTTGTGTTCCAAAAACGAACAGTATAGAGGCAGAAGCGGTGAGACTTTCTGCAGGACCTGACCATCATTTTGCAGGACAATCCTCAAGCACGAACAGTGCAAGCTGTTTCTGATTTATTTGACTGATGGGACTGCTAAGTGCTGTACCACCTACTGCACGCCCCTAACTTAAGCCCTCGTGAGTTCAACTAGATTTCTAAACTGAAGGAAACACTTCACGGCATTCTCTTCAGAACTGCTACAAATTTGTCGGGCAATAGACCGCGCCGCTTCAACTGTCAACACAACTGTCACTGCTGATAGTATCCTACGACTTCCACATCGCTGGCAGCGGGTTATAAACAATGTTGGTGACTACTTTGAAGGTCAGTAATACTTTTAAACACGTATCTATTTTGTACGAGCTGTAAATAAACAGTTGCCACTATTAAAGTTCCAACCCTCGTATACACTCCTGGAAATTGAAATAAGAACACCGTGAATTCATTGTCCCAGGAAGGGGAAACTTTATTGACACATTCCTGGGGTCAGATACATCACATGATCACACTGACAGAACCACAGGCACATAGACACAGGCAACAGAGCATGCACAATGTCGGCACTAGTACAGTGTATATCCACCTTTCGCAGCAATGCAGGCTGCTATTCTCCCATGGAGACGATCGTAGAGATGCTGGATGTAGTCCTGTGGAACGGCTTGCCATGCCATTTCCACCTGGCGCCTCAGTTGGACCAGCGTTCGTGCTGGACGTGCAGACCGCGTGAGACGACGCTTCATCCAGTCCCAAACATGCTCAATGGGGGACAGATCCGGAGATCTTGCTGGCCAGGATAGTTGACTTACACCTTCTAGAGCACGTTGGGTGGCACGGGATACATGCGGACGTGCATTGTCCTGTTGGAACAGCAAGTTCCCTTGCCGGTCTAGGAATGGTAGAACGATGGGTTCGATGACGGTTTGGATGTACCGTGCACTATTCAGTGTCCCCTCGACGATCACCAGTGGTGTACGGCCAGTGTAGGAGATCGCTCCCCACACCATGATGCCGGGTGTTGGCCCTGTGTGCCTCGGTCGTATGCAGTCCTGATTGTGGCGCTCACCTGCACGGCGCCAAACACGCATACGACCATCACTGGCACCAAGGCAGAAGCGACTCTCATCGCTGAAGACGACACGTCTCCATTCGTCCCTCCATTCACGCCTGTCGCGACACCACTGGAGGCGGGCTGCCCGATGTTGGGGCGTGAGCGGAAGACGGCCTAACGGTGTGCGGGACCGTAGCCCAGCTTCATGGAGACGGTTGCGAATGGTCCTCGCCGATACCCCAGGAGCAACAGTGTCCCTAATTTGCTGGGAAGTGGCGGTGCGGTCCCCTACGGCACTGCGTGGGATCCTACGGTCTTGGCGTGCATCCGTGCGTCGCTGCGGTCCGGTCCCAGGTCGACGGGCACGTGCACCTTCCGCCGACCACTGGCGACAACATCGATGTACTGTGGAGACCTCACGCCCCACGTGTTGAGCAATTCGGCGGTACGTCCACCCGGCCTCCCGCATGCCCACTATACGCCCTCGCTCAAAGTCCGTCAACTGCACATACGGTTCACGTCCACGCTGTCGCGGCATGCTACCAGTGTTAAAGACTGCGATAGAGCTCCGTATGCCACGGAAAACTGGCTGACACTGACGGCGGCGGTGCACAAATGCTGCGCAGCTAGCGCCATTCGACGGCCAACACCGCGGTTCCTGGTGTGTCCGCTGTGCCGTGCGTGTGATCATTGCTTGTACAGCCCTCTCGCAGTGTCCGGAGCAAGTATGGTGGGTCTGACACACCGGTGTCAATGTGTTCTTTTTTCCATTTCCAGGAGTGTATATGTAGGTTCTTTGGCAGATTCGTTCTTGGGTGTGGATGTATTAGCCCGTGCTTCCAGGCTTTTGGGAAGTTTCTAGACGTCAGAGAATGGTTGAAAATATCCGTTATTTTGTGTGCTCTTAAACACTTGTGCCTGGAACAGGCCTGTACTCTGCCGTCAGATCTGCCACAGATCGCTACCGCCTCTGACTTCCACGTTCTGTCTTGTCGAGCACTCGTTGTTTGGCCGTCTTTCAGCCATAGACGCTCACGGCAGTACACGCGAAGTCAACCAGCTTCGCGTTTTCCGAGATACTCGTTCCCAGGCGCCACGCCACGAGACTCCTTCGCAGCGCTAACATGCGGCATTCAATGTTGCGGTGGGCAGTAGTCATGAAGTCTTGGCTCCTCAGAGCAATTTAACAGCCTTCAAAACATCGTGTTAATGTTTTATTTACTCGACCGTGTTTCTTTCCTTCGTATTCTATACATAATTTATCTTCCGGTTCAAACCAAGAGACTTGGCGCAGTGGTAAGACGCTGGTCTCCCACTGGGTTTAGTTCCTCGTCTGGTCGTTCATATTTAGGCTCTCCACGATTTCCCTAAATCTTTTAAAGTGAATGCCGGAGTGATTCCCTCGGAAAGGACATGGGCGATTTCTTTCCCTGATCCGAACTTGTATCCGTCACTAATGACGTCTTCGCCGAGTGATGTCAGACCATACTTCCCATTTTTCGGTTCCACTGGTATGTATTCTGTTGTTTCTCCAGCTGAGAGGTCCCTCCATACAGAGTGCATGTTCCTCACATCCAATTGAGCTCCCGATTGTTTGGTATTCATTTATTTATTTATTGTATGATTACAGAGAAATACAGGTAGTTATTTGCAACAAATACAGTCTAAGACAAAAAGTAACGACAACGCACCTCAATGGAATTATCCGAATGGGAAGGAAATCTGTAGGTGTGATATACACGTACACACAAAAAAATGAATGCAATTTCAGAAAAGTTGGGTGATTTATTCAAGGAAAAAAGCTTCAAAAATTGAGCAAGTCAATAACGCGTTGGTCCACTTCTGGCCCTTAGCAAGCAATTACTTGGCTTGGCATTGATTGACAGAGATGTTGAATGTCCTCCTGAGACGTATCACGCCAGATTCAATCAAGTTGGCGAGTAGACCATCAAAATCCCTAGATGGTTGGAGGGCTCCGTCCATAAAGCTTCAATCGTTCTCAGTTGAGGAGACATCCGGCTATCTTGCTGGCCAAAGTACGATTTAGCAAGCACGAAGACAGGCAGTGAAAACTCGCTGTGCGTGTGCGGGCGTTATCTGACTGAAATGGAAGCCCGGGATGGTTTGGCATGGAGGGCAACAAAACGGGGCGTAGAATATCGTTGACGTACTGCTGTCCTGTTGAGGTTGCCGCAGATGATAACCAAAGGGGCGCCCCAGACCATCACTCCTGGTTGTCGGGACGTGTGGCTGGAGACAGGTTGGTATCCCACCGACTTCACTGGTCATCGGGATTCAGTTCGATTGGGGCTCATCACAGAAGATAATTCTACTCCAGTCACTGAGATTCCAAGCCAAAGACGTGTCTGGAGACGCCATCCTGGGGTTACATTATAGCAACATAATGGTCACCCCCAGATGGTGAGTCTTTCTACTGATTGTTTCGTGCTTGCCAAACACTATCTTTGCCAGCAACGTCGTCGGATCCCTCCTCAATTGAAAACGTTATGGGGAGAGTCCTCCAACCATCTAGGGATTTTGACGATCTAACGCGCCAATTGTACAGAATTTGGCACGATGTCCCTCAGGAGGACATCCAACAACCTTGTCATTCAATACCAAGCCGTATAACTGCTGGCATCTCTCAATTTGTGAAACTCTTTCTCTTAAGTAAATCATCCAATTTTTCCGAAATAGTAATCATTTGTTTGTCTGTACACATACATAATATCTACCAATTTCTGTCCCATTCTTTGTCTTAGAGCGTTTATACATTTTTTTACAGATACGCGCAGTATGGAGTTCGTAATGATTTCATAGCTGTAAGTTCAGCTTGGAAATCCAATGAGAAACTTCTGAAGACAAAATATGAAGGCCTTCCATTGTCCCTTTGTTGCTTTGAGGGAACATTCAATTGTTATGTGATGTACTGTTTGCTGCTCTTCACTGCAGTCATATTCACAGGAGGTCTTCCATCCCCAATGGTGCAGCAAAGATCCACATCTGCCCTGATCAGTTCTGGTCGAATTCAGTATGCACAAGTGTCGCTGGGGTAGATGAAAACCTGCTGGTCGCTACCAGGGAGTTTTGATTAGTTGGTGATGCTTCATGGAAGATGGCTGCTGCCATGGGCTATTCTAGGCTTCTTGCATGTTGAAATTACTGTCCTGAAGACTGATTACTCTGCTCCACGAGGGTTTTCTAGATCTCAGTTGTTGGGGTACAGAAAATGAAAGTTTTGAATAAACTGGTAATTCTGCGCTGTTTTTAGGGTTCTGCACCTCAGTAGGTAAAAACAGAACCCTTAGGTCCTACCGCACTAAGACGCCACGGTAGGTCTGCTGGCCGCTCTGTTGCCAGCACTCAAGTTTGGCTGTGCAAGACGCCAGCAGAGAAGCCAGTCGAATTCTTTCAATCTGTGCTCGGTAGACGAGGTAGTAGCTTCCTGTGCAAGTTCGAAATAAAAGAGAATGCAGGAAAAGACGTTCTGAGTACCAACCTTCATTGCTGGTTCTGACATGAACGGATTATTTCACATGCAGTACAGTATAAGTATTTAAGAAATTAAATTGCTAAATTTTCCAATTTCGTGAGAATACCAGTACGCCGTTTTGACGAGTTAGTGGAGATCTCCCGAAATTAAATGACGATAGAGAACACTGTTTTAAGGAAAGTAATCTCACCAGAGGAAAAGATTTTCCTGATATGTCTAAACGGTAGGTAATAATTTGTTGTCAGCAGTGATATTTACCGTTTTATCTGTATCTATAAAGTATACATAGAAGTGATTTTTCAATTTTTATTCGAAAAGTACGTTATTATAGGGTGAAATTGACTTTACAAATGTTTTAAACACAAAGTAGGAAACCTGTCTCATTTGTCCTCGCGCATTTCTTAAAATAATTCTAGTGTGTCTGATGTATCGAACCCGTTAGCTTCACGTTCTGCAGCAGGAGATGTAGCTGTGCTCTTTCGATCTGGAAGTAGGTTCTGAGGAAGCCTTCCATAGCCCGGATGGTAGTGCTTCTGCCGTGTGTCTCTGCCAGCAGAGCTGCCGTGGCGTCCCAGTGCGGTAGGGCCCTTATAGGATCACTTTGCTGTCGGCCCATCTCTCTGTCTGTCTGTCTGTCCGACTGTTACAAACCTTTTTTCTCAGGAACTGATTGACCTGTCAAGTTTAAATTTATGTCACTTGCGGAGACCTATAGTCCCTTGGTGGTGGAAAAATGTCAAGCTTCTAAGTCAATGTCACCAAAACATACGAACACTTATGTCACGTACTTTGATACTCGCTAACTACTTCAAACTTAAAATTAAAACATTCTCGACAGTCTTGGAATTTCCAGGCCCGGCATCTTGCCAGTATCAGTGTCGTTAACAGGCAAAAACCGTCGAGATTCTCGATTACCGGAATGGGTGAACTAGCTATATACCTAATTATGTTTGTACGGAACCAGCAGAGCGCGAATCCTATTCCCACCTGGCCATTTTGCCACACGTTCCTCTTATGGATGGTATGGTAGTGGAATGTTACTAACCGTCGGTAGCCAGTGCATGGGATGAATACACCCTTTGATGAAGCGTATTGCTTGACTGCACTGTGTGGCTATTACTTTAGGGGCAACAATAGTATTCTACGACTGGGTATGAAAATCGTTGCAGTGGCACCCTAGGCGGTTCCTTTTAACTTCTGGAGTATATTGTTCCGAGTTTCAATTTTAGTTGCCATATTATGGAGATGTATTTCGTATGTCGAAGAGCTGTCAAGGGTCACGTATAGGTATTTTGGAGTGTTGCAGTATTGGAGAGCCTGATCTCTATATGTGATGTTAGGTTTGTAGTGTGCAAGCTTATTTCGTAGGTGGAAAGTTGATACAACGGTATTTTGAGGATTTGGTCGGATGTATTACTCCCATATTACCCAGCAAGTTTTTCTTGGTTGGTACAAGCGAGCAACAACTATAAGATGAGACCGAACTGCCTTAAACCACATCTCGGTCAGAGTCGACGGAGGACAGACATCTGAAGAGTTAGTAAGAGCGGACAATTAGTATTACTTTACCAACTGAACATAGAAGGCACAAGTAGAACAAAGGGTCGATGTTTATCGAGAACACTGAACGTACGTCAAGGTGATATCATCTTACTGCAAAAACCCATGTAGTAGACGGCGTATTAGGTTGGTGCGTAAGTTCGTAACGTTTTTGTTTTTCATGTTGGTGTTCCGGTAAGTATGGGTTTATTTATGGATTGGTATTTTTTATTTGTAGTTCACTGTTACTGTTAGTGTACATACCGTCTTTTTGTCATTTGGAGATAATGGGTGGAGCTATGGACAACAGAAAGTGGAGCGCCAAGTGGAAAAATCGGAACATTTCCAGCATATGCTTCTGTTTAAGTTCAACAGAGGGGTGACAACAGCGCAGGCAGCCAGAAACATTTGCGCCATGTATGGGGGTAATATCACTGGACAGAGCAAAAAACAAATGCTATTCTCTTTTTAAGGAGGCTCGTTTTCATTTAAATGATTCTTCACGTTCAGAAAGACTTTCGGGGTTTGATGAAGATCGTTTAAAGGCGTTAATCCACAATGATTCACATCATTCTACTCGAGAACTGGCAGATATGATGAACTGTAATCATTCCACCACTGTGCAACATTTGCATGCAGTGGAGAAAGTTGAGCCAAAACAAAGCAGCAACTCCCGTACAAAGACGTGCACGCCTCCACAAAAGATACTGTTACGCATCTGGTGGCGCAGCGACCGTGTGAATTGCTTCCCCGAAGTGTAACCATCACTGCTGACATTTACTGTCAGCAACTGAGACGTCCTGCAAACGCAGTACAAGAAGAACGACCAAGAAGATTGAGTGAAGCTACTCCACGATAATGCCCACCTGAATTCTGCAAGACTGACAAAAAACACTGTACAGGAGATGGGTTGGGAGGTCGTTCTGCATCCAACCTTATTCACCTTATCCTAAGCCCTCAGATTTTCAGCTTTTCCACTCTCTATCGAACAACTCTTTCCGTATGAAAATGCACCCCTCAAAACCACGCGATTTCTACAGCCGCGGAATCGAAAAGCTACCCCAGTGTGGGCAGACTGTTGTAAATAGTGAAGAAGAACATATTATCGATGACTAAAGTCTCTCTTATGTGTATTTTTTGCGTTATTTAACTTACGGAAAAACTATACGAACTTATGTACCAACCCAATACAACTTCACAGCAGAGGAAAGACTGTCTGGTTTCGAATGCAACACATGCGTGATAAGGAAGAGCATAGTTGTTTACCGCCAAACAATGGATACGGGGAATCGTTGAACACTGTTAGCAAAGCAAATGGGCAGTACAAGTTAATCACTATGAACCAGAAGAAACTACGCTGATCAGCTAAAGAATGAATCCCCATATTTCCAATTTTCACTGGTCATCTGTTTGACTTAAAGTAAAAGCATTTAATTTGCTGGGAAAGAGAAGCTGCTAGTGATTCAGAGACAGTAGTGTATTCTTTTGTTCCCTTATCACTTTAAGTGGGCGTCATTGTTCGGCCTTATCTTCGTATTGTAGCTCATCTTGATAACGGCATTTTTGGACCACTAGGATAGATTCATAACAAAACACAAGATCCTTTGGTCTTGTTTTTCCATACAATATTATATAAAATGTAATGAGCCCGTGAAACATCATTTACAGTGGAAAAGTCCATTTCGACATCATTTAAGCTAATTCAGCACATTTGATCTTCACATACAGTGTTAACCGTACGTGACACACACACACACACACACACACACACACACACACACACACACACACACGCACACACTATGCAAAACTGAATTTCTCACCGCCCAGCGCCCTTAGAAGTAACTTAGCGAACCACACTTCTTGGTTCCACTTTGCTCCATTTATGATGCGAGGAATCAGAGTATATACATTCAGATTAATACGAACATACACAGGGTCTGGCAGATCTACTGTACAAGTGCTTTACCTTGAAAATGGCGCGTCCGAGCCTTAGGAGGTAGAACACACGGCTATTATCAATGATTTATTCTTGTTCCTGTATTTTTCCAAAGTATGACATGTACAAATATGACTTAATATACGAATAGAACGGTAAACGAGTTTGCATTGTGCACCTCACTTAATATTAGGGTGCAATGCCTCGACAAAATGACGGCAATGGAAGAAAAGAGTTTTTGTGTGTTGAAATATGCGAGATGTTTCTGATCCAACCGTGCAGCTAGCATTCTGAAGGAATTAAGGGAAAGAATCGCCATGTAGACAGAGCATTGCGCGCAGGTTTCTACAATTTAGAGAACTGGATGTCTCTGTGCACAAAAGCACCGGTCGATCAAATGTGCCAGATGGAGAGTGGGAGGGAAAGCTTCGTACACAGTCCAAAAAAATCAACGGTCCGTGTAAGCCAAGAACTCGGAATACCGCCGCAAACTGTATGGACGATTCTGTGACGGTGGTTACATTTCATACCGTACTGTCTGCAGCTTGTACAACTATTCAAACAGGAGGATTATGGCCGGCGCCTTCAGTTTTGCATCACAATGCAGGTATTACTTGAAAATGAACATTTCGTTTCGAAGCCGATATTCAGCGACGAACAACCTTCCATTTATCTCGAGAGGTTGATCGCCACAATGAAAGTCTGTGGGGCACTGAACATCCCCGTGAAGTCGTGGCGCATGAACGTTTTTCGCCAAAGATTAATGTTTCCTGTGCAGTTTCACAAAGCCGTATGGGCCCTTCTTCTTATGTGATAATACTTTGACCGGTACCTCAAAAGGCTTGACAAGTTCCAGCTGTGGTTGTTTCCAGATCTGACCGCTATCTGAAAGTCGAACATCCGCATTGCTGGATTGGACGTAGTGATGAAGATGATGCGGCTGTGTTCCCTCACCCCCCTCCCTCACCCCCACCACAGTCCCTCGCCCCGGCTGCCTGACCAACGCCTAGTGACTTTTTCCTTTGGGTTTGGGGCTCCATTAAGGACAGTGTTTGCGTACTTCCACAGACAAGAACAGCTCAGAGAACGCGTCAATGCCGCCGAGACGATCACTGACACTATATTGCTTTTTCCAAAGCTGTTTCACAGAGGAAGACTGCACTGTAGTTCCTTCTCTAGATTGTCGCACAGATGACAAAATGGTAGATATCGAAATAGGGGGATAGAAAAACAACTGAAATCGCTCAAAAGAGGAAAGGCCGCTGGACCTGATGGGATACCAGTTCGATTTTACACAGAGCACGCGAAGGAACTTACCGCCCTTCTTGCAGCGGTGTACAGTAGGTATCTAGAAGAGCGTAGCGTTCCAAAGGATTGGAAAAGGGCACAGGTCATCCCAGTTTTCAAGAAGGGACGTCGAACAGATGTGCAGAACTATATCTCTAACGTCGATCAGTTGTAGAATTTTGGAACACGTATTGTGTTCAAGTATAATGACTTTTCTGGAGACTAGAAATCTACTCTGTAGGAATCAGCATGGGTTTCGAAAAAGACGATCGTGCGAAACCCAGCTCGCGCTGTTCGTCCACGAGACTCAGAGGGCCATAGACACAGGTTCCCAGGTAGATGCCGTGTTTCTTGACTTCCGCAAGGCGTTCGATACAGTCCCCCACAGTCGTCTAATGAACAAAGTACGAGCATATGGACTATCAGACCAATTGTGTGATTGGATTGAAGAGTTACTACATAACAGACAGCAGCATATCATTCTCAGTGGAGAGAAGTCTGCCGAAGAGTGATTTCAGGTGTGCCGCAGGGGAGTGTCGTAGGACCGTTGCTACTCACAATATATATAAATGACCTTTTGCATAACATCGGAAGTTCACTGAGGCTTTTTGCGGATGATGCTGTAGTACATCGAGAGGTTGTAACAATGGAAAATTGTACTGAAATGCAGGAGGATCTGGGACGAATTGACGCATGGTGCAGGGAATGGCAATTGAATCTCAATGTAGACAAGTGTAATGTGCTGCGAATACATAGAAAGAAAGAGCCTTTATCATTTAGCTACGATGTAGTAGGGCAGCAACTGGAAGAGTTAATTCCATAAATTATCTGGGAGTAGGCATTAGGAGCGATTTAAAATGGAATGATCATATAAAGTTGATCGTTGGTAAAGCAGATGCCAGACTGAGATTCATTGGAAGAATCCTAAAGAAATGCAATCCGAAAACAAAGGAAGTAGGTTACAGTACTCTTGTTCGCCCACTGCTTGAATATTGCTCACCAGTGTGGGATCCAGATAGGGTTGATAGAGGAGATAGAGAAGATCCAACGGAAAGCAGCGCGCTTCGTTACAGGATCATCTAGTAATCGCGAAAGCGTTACGGAGATGATAGATAAACTCCAGTGGAAGACTCTGAAGGAGAGACGCTCAGTAGCTCGGTACGGGCTTTTGTTGAAGTTTCGAGAACATAGCTTCACCGAGGAGTCAAGTAATGTATTGATCTCTCCTACGTATATCTCGCGAAGAGACCATGAGGATAAAATCAGAGAGATTAAAGCCCACACAGACGCATACCGACAATCTTTCTTTCCACGAACAATACGAGACTGGAATAGAAGGGAGAACCGATAGACGTACTCAAAGCACCCTCCATCACACACCGTCAGGTGGCTTGCGGAGTATGGATGTAGATGTAGATATTGCTACTTAAGGTATGGAACGTATTTGACTATTCCTTGGACGTGTAGTGTGACCAGAAGGGCACTCATACATGTGTAGAGTACAAAATGCAAACTTCGAGAATTTACGGTTCTATTCATGCATCAACCATATTTGTGCGTGTAACATTTTGGAAAAAAGAGCTTTGAAAACGAATGAATCACTTATAGTAGTCCTGTATGTTCTGAATAAACTGTTAAAAATAAACAGAGTGATCAACATCATAACACTTGGAATGTGCTGGAAACCTGCACCAACTGGTAACCGCTCAACTTCAAAATTTAAATTGCGAATGTGGTCCAAAATCAGAATGGTAAACACCTCTCCCAGACTTCACGTTTTTCCCGTGTAAAGTTTTTTGATGTTATGCATCGGCTGGATGGTACGTTCCTGTATACAGAAAATTTAAGTGAAGACATTGAGTGCCACATGGAGACAGATGCCTTTGAACTGGGATCACAACCTAACACAAAGTCACGACACTCCAGCTCACTTTTTTTATACACTGTGACAGCAGTGCTCCAAGCGAACAGAAAGTTACACTTCTGAATACGATATTGGATGAGTGGGAACAGTACCGTTTATACTGATTCGTGACATTCTTTTTACAATAGCGAGCGTATGTATTGCCATAAAATACGGTGATAACAAAAAAATTACGACGAATTTGCCTTTCTTTAGCTTCCTAAAACCCTGGGAGGTACGAGATGGTACACTGCCAGGCAGTTTATTTACGATTCTCTTATAATTTACAGATATTTAATGACGAATATCGTTTTTTAAAGAATAGCAAATGTGTAAGTAAACAGCAGAATATGTTAGTAACGTGAAATTTTCTTCACTAGGCTGCCAGTCAAAACAGTGAATGTCGAATGTAGGAAACTTCTATGGAATACAATACTTACATTATATAACGTACCTAATAAGCCACCACAACTGTAGCTGAAGGGAAAACCACACAGAATTGATAATAAAACGCCGAAAGCAATAAAACTGATTCGCAATACAGAAGAAACGTTTCACAATGATTGTTATTACATCTGAGCCACAAGCGGCAAGAAACTTCAACAGATACGCTTTTGAAGCAAAAGTAATTAGAGATCTTATAATTAAATTTTCCCAGAGATATTTAAGTCTCGCCTTTATCTATGATCATGATGGAAGCAGAAGAAATGAATTAAAATTTGTGCCGCGACCGGAACGCAGGTTTTCTTGCTTACGAGGGAGAAATGCTAAGCATTACACCACAGCACCATGGTCAACATTCCTGAACGAACTACCTAAGTCGACTGCCCTCCCCACCATAAACTTCAGTTCATATCTTCAGCTATATAGTGCCAATGTAAGGGGGAAAATAAACTGATGATATGAACTGAAGTTTGTGTTGTGGAGGACAGTCGACCTAGGTAGTTGGTGCAGCAATGTTGTCCATAGTGCTGTGGTGGTGTAATGGTTAGCATTTCTGCCTAATAAGCATGGCAGTATACAATTTCCTCCAATTAGGTCGTCCACCTAACCCGATTGAACAGAAGTTCCCCCAGGTTGACTAGCGTCATGTATGGTGCGCGGAGTTCGCCTGTTACCTTGACACGAATGTTCAATCTGTCTGGTACCTAACTGTCAATGGTAAGCAAATCAACCAATCTCGCCTTCATCGTATCCACCTCGCCCAATCACCTCTATGTTCCACGTGTGGAGTGCCAGACAATGACGAACATCGGTTTGTTTGCGGACCGGCGGCGGAGGTTTGGCAATGGATTCGTCGTATTGCGGCTTTTCTATCGCGGACATTCCGGATCGGATTACTCCCCGTTCATGATTATTTCCGGAACGTGACTATTTTCCTCGGACAAAGACCAATGCTGTGAATTGGATTCGCGGACATGCCATTCACTACCTATTTGGACAAACTGTAGACTCTGTACTCGATTTTTGGACATACATCAATGACCGTCATTATGTCGTTCTCCGTCACCAAAAATACAGACAATTTTTCTCAAACTTCCTTGGGAGTGCTTTCCACGACCCGCCTCGCAGCTGGAATGTGTTAAGCCAAGAGAGAAGAAGGTTTCCTGTTTGAACCAATGAACATTTCTGAACAATTTAACGGAACACATCAATTTCGAGAAGACGTGACTTAACATATTACCAGCGGGGCGCAGAAGGCCTCTGATCAATTACACACACACACACACACACAAAAAAAGAGGAAAGAACAAAAAAATAAATACAATAAAAATAAAATTCAGAAAAAGGAAGATTTTGTTTTGTTTGTAAGGATAGCCCTAACCTTGATTTCCCATATTTTCCCTGGTATATAGGAAGCTCTCTGGAGTAGGTTTAGTCAGGAGCCAACGCCTGAAGTGGACCAGATTTATTTATTTATTTATTTATTTTGTTATAGGATGAAAAGTGGCGGTGGCACTTAGTTTTTTTTTGTAGTTCCAAAAAAAGGGATAGCGTGAAAAAAGGGGTGGGGGTAGCGTCAACAAAAAAAAAAAAAAAAAAAAAAGTTGGTAGAGCACTTGCCCGCGAAAGGCAAAGGTCCCGAGTTAACTATGCAACCCTTACTCTTCCCCGTGAACGAGGTGGGATAGGTCTGTTTCACGTGCCGGATAGAGCTCGCGCCCTATTTGCCAGCTCCCAGATGACGGTATGGACACGTTGCCCAACGAGCCTCACTGGTCTCCTCCTGTCGGCATATTTGCCGGTCTCACCGTCAGCCCCAGTGATGATCTCGGATGTTCCGCCGCAGTTCCATTATATACGATACTTCTTTCTTGAACTCAGTTATCTAGACAACTTTTACTTAAGACAAAGGCAATATACAATGTCCTCCAATTAGGTCGTCCACCTAACCCGATTGAAGAAAAGTTCCCCCAGGTTGACTGGCGTCATGTATGGCGCACGGTGTTCGCCTGTTACCTTGACACGAATGTTCAATCTGTCTGGTACCTAACTGTCAATGGTAAGCAAATCAACCAATTTCGCCTTCATCGTATCCACCTCCCCCAATCACCTCTATGTTCCACGTGTGGGGTGCCAGACAATGATGAACATCGGTTTGTTTGAAGCAGAAGGCCTATGATCAATTACACAACAAAAATAAACAAAAAAATAAATAAATAAAAATAAAAATAAAATTCAGAAAAAGGAAGACCTTGTTTTGTTTGGAAGGATAGCCCTAACCTTGAATTCCCATATTTCCCCTGGTATATAGGCAGCTCTCTGGGGTAGGTTTAGTCAGGAGCCAACGCCTGAAGTGGACCAGATTTTTTTGTTATAGGATGAAAAGTGGCGGTGGCACTTAGTAATTCCATTTTCCTAAGGGGCTTTTTTTTAAAAAAAGAAAAAAAAAACAAAAAAGAAAAGAAAAACAGAAAAAAAGAAAAAAAAACAAAAAAAGAAAAGAAAAAAACAGAAAAAAATAAGCAAGAGAGACGCGGGTTCGAGTCCCGGCGGTGGTACAAATATTAATTTATTTCTTCTGCTTCTATCATTATCGTAGATAAAAGTAATTACGTTTACAAAAGTGTTCGAAAGTCGTGTGGAATGTAAGAATGTGCGAAACGTTAGACAAAACACATATTTGTTACGTGCCAAAGAAACTGCCTCTTGTAATAAGAACCGACATAAAAATATGTATATACTTCTCTTTCATGAAATATATGTTTGCAATCTCTTGCTTATAGGCATGTCGAAAGTATTTCTTCATGAATTATGTAACTGAATCAGTGAGAATAGACTGTTTTTAAGTTTATCTCACAATTATTCATGCATTTCGATCAACGCAAAAATATAATTATTATTTCGTTAGTTAAGTAGAAAAATGATTAAAAACGAACATTAATCTCACGGCGGCTTTCTCGGCACTAAGGGCGCTACTGTCATGCTACCTGTCAGACGGTATTGATTTTTCACAGCAGTGAGTGTCTCGACTATATACATTATTAGACTGTACTGTGATTGAGTTGCCATTACATATAAATAACTCAAGTGCTGTTAAGAGACTTGCATATCCATTCTGCTTCACGGAGAAACTTCAGCTTGGCCTTCCGAAGTGAAAATGACTATCTATTTTAAGGGCAATACAGAAGAATTTTGGCGACCGAGGTGGTTCCATTTATCAGCATTCCCCATCTCAGTTTATCAGTATCTGCAGCAGCTGCAAAAATGAATAATTATTTTTCAAGAGTCGCTACGTGTCAGGATTCGTAAACTGCAATGTGTGTTTCAATGGAACTGATTTAGAGGACTTGGCCGGCTAAGCTGCCAAGTGAATTTTTATTTACTTTCATTTGTTTAACCTGACCACGTTACAGCTTCCGTGCTCTCTCTTCCATTGGATTTTGAGAAGGTGGTCGTCTTATTTAGAGATATGCAAAGGATTTTACTTGTTTCAGATCGAGTGTTTCTGTAATATCAGTTGTGTTCAATGTAACTAGGAGGGAATGCAATGATTAAGTAGACAGCAGAACAAAACCGATAGCGTGTTAGTGTCTATGATAACAGAGTGTCGCCATGATTATTCTTCACAGACAAGAATATTATGGTCAGAAGAAAGAAGCGTTACATATGCATCGTGCACAAGTATTCAGCTCCATTTCCATCCAGTGTGGACACTCTTATAAATGTCCTTAAAGAAAATCACTATAGTCAATAACTAGGAGCAGCTAGTGATTCTTTTTTTCTAAGCTCAAGAGGAAATATTTCGGTAGTGCACGGTGAGAAGTCGACAACTTCTTAAAGACTGCCATTCCACGTACAGTCCAGATCAAGTGATAGTTCGGAGTAACTCAAACTGCTTTGCAGACGAACAATAAACCATTTCTGTTACTGTTTTATATTAGAAATGGAAAGGATCCCCTGAACAGAGCGACTGAAACTGCCTTAATTTTAGATGGATTGTGTTTCAAACCTGTGTATTCTCCCTTCTGTGATAATTTTTTTTTTCTTTATTGTGATTTTAACACCTTATACAAAGGCGGGCTGGCAGCAGCACAATACGCCGCTCTTCAGCCTTGAGTGTTACAACAAGTAGTACATAAAGGTGGCACAGAGTAGACAGTAAAAACGGTGGGCAAAAAAATGTAGACACTAAAAATCGAAAAAACATGTAGCCGTTCACGCTGGACGAGAAACATCACTAACACTGGGCGACACGATGCACAGAACATGGATGATGGCGACGGCACGTGAACGGTGGGGGCGTGACGGCGAACAACACTACACACAAACGAAGGCTCACACACGAAACACTGACGGCGATGATCTCCGGCGCGCGAATGTTCACTGAGCATGTACGAGTCCGGGGACCTGCCAAGAGAGGAGGTGGAGGAGGAGAAATGGGAAGGGGAATGGGAGAGGGGGGAGCAGAGATGCCATGGGCAAAGGAGAGAGGGGGAGGGAGGAAGGGGGAGGGGAAGCCCGGTGGAGAGGGGAGGAGGGAGGGGGGAAAGGAAAGAGGAGGGATGGGAAGGGCGGGAGGGAGGGTGCCTAAAGGAGAGGACACAGGAGGTGGGGGGGAGGATCAAAGTTGATAAGAGGGGTAGATGGAGGGGACGAGGACATCATCAGGGAGGGGGAGCTGGCGGAAGCCACCTTGGGAGAGGGTAAGGAGGGTGGAGAGATGGAGACCGGGTGGGACATGGGAATACAGGCGCGGCAGCGGGCAGGGGTGGGAGAGGATCGGGGACACGAGCGGGTGAGGAGGATCAAGTTTACGGGAGGTGTACAGGATCCGTATCCTTTCAAGGAAAAGGAGGAGGTGGGGGAAGGGGATGAGATCATACAGGATCCGCGTGGGGGAGGGGAGACGGATGCGATAGGCAAGGCGGAGAGCATGGCGTTCAAGGATTTGGAGGGATTTATAGAAGGTAGGGGGGGCGGAGATCCAGGCTGGATGGGCGTATCAAAGGATAGGGCGGATGAGGGATTTATAGGTGTGGAGGATTGTGGAGGGGTCCAGACCCCACGTGCGGCCGGAAAGGAGCTTGAGGAGACGGAGTCGGGAACGTGCCTTGGCTTGGATCGTCTGGAGATGGGGAGTCCAGGAGAGGCGACGGTCGAGGGTGACGCCAAGGTACTTAAGGGTGGGAGTGAGGGCGATAGGACGGCCATAGACAGGGAGATAGAAATCAAGGAGGCGGAAGGAAGGGGTGGTTTTGCCTACAATGATCGCCTGGGTTTTGGAGGGATTGACCTTGAGCAACCACTGGTTGCACCAAGCGGTGAACCGGTCAAGAAGGGATTGGAGAAGGCGTTGGGAGCGTTGCAGGGTGGGGGCAAGGGCGAGGAACGCGGTGTCATCGGCAAACTGGAGGAGGTGGACGGGGGGCGACGGCGGCGGCATGTCCGCCGTGTACAAAAGGTACAGAAGGGGGGAGAGGACGGAGCCTTGGGGCACACCGGCGGAGAGGAAAAAGGTGTAGGAATTGGTGTTATGGATGGTGACATAGGAAGGACGGCGGGAGAGAAAGGAACCGATCAGACAGACGTAGTTAATGGGAAGGGCAAAGGTTTGGAGCTTGAAGAGGAGACCGGAATGCCAGACGCGGTCATAAGCGCGTTCGAGGTCAAGGGAGAGGTAGATTGCGGAGCGACGGGAATTAAGCTGTTCGGAAAGGAGATCAGTGAGGTGAAGGAGAAGATCGTCGGAAGAGAAGGATGGCCGAAAGCCACACTGGGTGACGGGAAGGAGGCGGTGCTGGCGGAGATGCTGGTGGATGCGGCGGGTGAGGATAGATTCCAGGACCTTGCTGAAGACCGAGGTAAGGCTGATGGGACGGTAGGAGGAGACGGCGGACGGCGGTTTGCCAGGTTTAAGGAACATGAGGATACGGGAGGTTTTCCACAGGCCGGGGTAGTAACCGGTGGACAGGACTACATTGTAGAGCCTGGCCAGGGTGGAGAGGAAAGAGACAGGAGCTTCACGAAGGTGACGGTAGGTGGCACGATCGTGACCAGGAGCGGTGTTGCGTTTGGTGCGGAGTGCATCAATGAGATCCTGGGTAGTGATAGGGGCGTTGAGGTCCGTGTGTGTAATGTTGTCCAAGTGCTGGAAACCACGAGCGAGGGGAGGGACAGAGGTGTCAGTTCGATCGCGGATATCCGGGAAGAGGGAGTAATCGAACTGGGGATCATCGGGGATGGAGAAAACATCGGAGAGGTAGGAGGCAAAGTGATTGGCCTTACTAAGGGTGTCAGGGAAGGGGTGATCATCGTGGAGAAGAGGATAGTAGGGGGAGGGTTTAGTTCCGGTAAGGCGACGGAAGGCCGACCAGAACTTGGACGAGTTGATTGGTAGGGTTTCATTTAAACGGGCGCATGTCTGTCGCCAGTCCCGGCGTTTCTTAGCCGCGAGCAAATTACGAACGTGTCGCTGGAGTTGCCGGTGGCGTCGTAGTGTGTCCAGGTCACGCGTGCGGAGGAAGGCACGGTAGAGACGACGGGATTCATGGAGGAGGAGAACGGCCTGTGGGGGTAAGGTAGGACGGTGGGGGTGGATGGCGACAGTAGGAACGTGGGCCTCCACGGCCTCAGACAAGGTCTGCTGGAGAAAGGAGGCGGCATGGGTGACATCGTCAGGGTGGTGGTAGGTGAGAGGGTGGCTATCGACCTGGGTGGAAAGGGTATCCCGGTAGGCATTCCAGTCGGCTCGGGAATAGTCGTGGACATACTTAGGGGGAGGATCAGTACGAGGATCGGGGCGAGGGCGACGACCGTCTGAAATGGTGAGGAGGACAGGGAGATGGTCGCTACCAATAGGTTCCAGGACATCCACTGTTATGCGGCCAAGGAGGTTGGGGGAGGAGAGGATAACATCAGGAGAGGAGTTGGATTCGGGATGGGTATGCTGGGGTCGCCTTGAAGGGTGGAGAGGAACCGATGCCACCGCCGTAACTGGGCAGCGGAACGACTATGGATGTTGAGGTTGGCGGCGATCACGTAGGAGGAAAAGGTACGATCGATGTGGCAGAGGAAGTCGAAGGGAATAGGAGCGTTGGGGCGGACATAGATGGTGGCGCAGGTAACGGTAAGGGCGGGGAAGAAGAGACTAAGGATCAGGTGTTCGGTGGGGTCGGGAAGGAGAGGTTGGAGTCGAACGGGGATCTGGCGGTGGTGACCAATGGCAACTCCGCCACGCGCAATTGGGAGGGGATTATCGGAGCGGTGGAGGAGGTAGGGCGAAGTGTGAACGGTATGGTGGGGTTGGAGGAAGGTTTCATTAAGGAGGAAGGCATCCACGCGGTGGGTGGCAAGGGTGTGCAGGAAGAGGTTCCTGTTGGCGGGTAGGGAGTGGATGTTGTTGAAAAGGATACGTTGCTGGCGCACCATGATAGGGAGTTAGACGAGGGTGTCAAGGCGGGAGAAGGTGAAATGGGCCTGGTTGTTGGAGTAGGTGGCGTACATCTTGAGTTGGAAGATGGAACGGGCAGCAAGGGAGATCAGCTGGAGGGTGTGAGGGCGCTGAAAGGGATGAACATTCTGGAGGACGATGGTAAGGAACCTGATGACGTCCTCAGCGGTGGGGGGGGGGACGAAGGGAATTGCCAGGAGGGGTGGGGGCGTCCAGGGGACGAACAGGGACGGTGAGTTCAGGAGTGGTTGGAGGGGGTCGGGCTTTACATTTTTGGGAGTAGGTGGGATGGGGGAGATTGCAGGTATTGCAGGAAGGAGGGGATTGGAGGTTAGGGCACTGCCTGAGGAAGTGCGCTTGCCGACAATGCGGGCAGGTGGGGGCCTCGCGGCACTCAGCTGTGGGGTGCGCGTTATAGCGCAGACACCTCTGGCAGCGCAGGGATTGAGGAGGGGAACGGGAGGGGTCGACCTTGTTCTGCTGGTTAAAAAGGAGGGCACCCTCCTTCAGGAGATGGTCAATGGAGGGGGCGTTCTCAGAAAAAACCTGCATAAGGCGGGTGGGGCCGGCAGCGTTATGTATGCGGCGAACCGCACGCACCTCCAAATGGGGATGCGCCTTGAGCTCCGCCAACACCTCCTCCTCCGTGATCACTGGACTAAGCCGAGTGATCACAGCGGTGAGAGTTGGCGGGCGACGCGGAGGTTGGGGTTGGCGGGAGGGAGGTGGTGAAGGAGCAGGAGTGAGAGAGGCATGAGGGCCAAAGCGGGTGACAGGGATGTGGGAAAGGAGGTATGTGTGGAGGGTGGGGCTGGGGGAGGAGATGAGGACCGAATCACGGCGAGGAGTGAGGAGGGAGATGGGGGCACCAGGACAATGCTGGCGAAGGAAGAGGGTGAGGTTCCGGGCTTCAAGGAGAGAGGGATCAGGACGGGAGAGGAGGTAGCGGTAGGAGGAGGGGGTAGAGGAGGAGGATGAGGGGGCAGGGACAGGCGGGGAGACATCCATGGCATCATGGGTGGGGGAAGGAGGACGAGGCGGAGCCTTTTTGGAAGCAGAGGAAGCAGGGGTGCCACTGGGGCGCTTGACGGCGGTGGAGGAGGTGTGGGGGATGGGAACAACAGGAATGTGGCGGGGAGGGGCAGGTCCCGGGGCCGGAGTCGGCGCCGGAGATGGTGACGGTGACGGCGAAGGCGAAGGCGACGGCGACGATGACGATGACGGTGGCAGTGGCGGCGGTGATGGCGAAGGTGACGGGGAGAGCTGGTCGTGGACAGTGGCCCGACGGGCCACCACCCGAGCCGGAGCTGCAGTGACAGGCAGGGGGAGTGGGGGGAAAGGATCAGAACGAGAGGAGCGAGAGGAAGAAGCGGGAGAGGGGGCGACAAAGATAGAGGGTGAAGGGAGAGTGAGGAGATGTGGGATGGAAGAAGGGGGGTGGGACTGGGCACACCAAGTTATAGTGGTGGAGGCGGCGGAAGGGGAAGTATAAACTATGGCGGTGGTGGTAGCGGTGGCAGCGGTGGTGGGGGCGGACATGACGGTAGAGAGAAACAATAGCGAACAGAACGAAGAGGAAAGGACAGAAACTGGGGACAGACAAAGACGAAGACGGATGAAGACGAAGACGGCCGTAGACCAGGGTCAGGACGGCGGCGACGGCGGCGACCAGGCGGCAACTGCGGCGACGGCGGCGGCGGGCACCGGATGGCGGCGGCGGCGGCGGGCACCGGCTGGCGGCGGCGGCGGGCGCCGGATGGCGGCGGCGGCGGCGGGCACCGGCTGGCGGCGGCGGCGGCGGGCACCGGCTGGCGGCGGCGGCGACGAACGGACGGACAGCAGACGGCGGCGAACAGGCAGACGGACGGACGGACGGACGGACAGACAGCAGGCAGCAGCGGCGGCGGCGGACAGCGAGCAGGCAGCCGGACAGACGGACGAACAGCGACAGCAGGAAGCGACGGTCAGGCAGACAGACAGACAGACAGACAGACAGACACAACCGCCGAAGACGGAGATTACAACCTGAGAGTAGCCCAGGCGTTGCAACCTGACGTCGTCGACTGAGGGGATCCAACCCTCTGATTCTTCTGTGATAAGGCAAGTAAGTCTTTATATGCTGGATGACTGGGCACAGGGTTGTTCGACTTATACTTTGGTATTACTGAAGGTCGACAGCGAATAGGGTGAGACAAAAACGACTTTACAACTTTGTAATGATATAGAAACTTACTGAGACAACATATGGAATCAGTAGATGTATAATTTTGTAGCAAACGACCTCAAGTTTGATTTATGTTGTGCATTAGTACCCCATTTCGCCATCAGGGGCGTCAGCGTAGTGCACAGTTAAAATGGCTACTTGCACTGGTGCGCAACTTGCTCGCTGTATCTCCTGGTTTTATTAAACGAATTCTGCGACAATTGTTCGGTGTAAATTTCACACGGAATATGCTACAGAACCTTTAAGCAGGCCTACAATTTACTCTTTGCACAAGAACTTTGTTAAGACCGGTTGGTGACTGCGACATGATAAATCATCAGGTTGCCAGCTTGTTGATGATTATGTCGAACAGCTTAGGGAGAACTTTGCTAGCAGTCCACAAAAATCAACGCAACATGCGTCTCGGGAGACTGACATCCCCCCCTCCCCCCCCTTCTAAAAAAAAAACTGATACACGAGTACTGCGTAGACGCTTACACTTGAAACCCTACAGATTCACAATGACACAGCACTTTAGTGATGCAGATAAGGTTGCTCACGTGGAATTCTGTGAGGAAATGTTGCGTCACATAGAGAACGACGGGACATTCCTGAACGCAACAATCTTCAGCGATGAGTCAGCATTTCATATCAGTAACATGGTGAACATCCACAGCTGCAACCCCAAATATAATGTGTTTTGTGCCCTTAGCAAACCGAAAGTGCACAGCCCTTTCTTCTTCACGGAGAAAACGGTCACAGGTATTGTGTATCTTGATATGCTTGAAAACTTTTTAGTTCCACGGATTGATGAAGATGACCGCGATGGAGTGACTTACTACCAGCAAGATCGTGCACCACCTCATTTCCTTACGAAAGTTCGAGGTTCCACAGATAGTCGCTTCTCAAGTCGGCGGATGCCTGTGAACGGCCAATCGCATGACCATCCCGCTACCCAGATTTGACACCATTGTTTTTCTTTCTCTGACGTTTTGTTAAAAACCGTTTGTAGGTTCCACCCCTACTAAACAGGTTAGCCGACCTGAAAAATCGAATCTACATTACCGTTGCACAAGTTACACTCGATTCGCTCCAGCTAGTTGGAGGGATGTCCATCTGTGGTGTGCGTACTATAAGGCCGTCGGTACACACACCATCAGATTATTTGACTTGTCGCTCTAACGAAGTAGGCGAGTGTCAGCAATACGTCGTCTTATCTTGGTAAACTTATTAGGCGCAGACTGAAACTTGACTATAGACTGGTACAGACTAATGCAGACTAATGCAGACTGGTGCAGACAAATGCAGACTAATCGGAGGTCTGTACACTCGTTATAATACCTCGAACGTTCAGGTATCACTGCGCGAGTGTGATCTGCGATGAGAAAAGGTGCTACTTTAGCAGCAATCTCATTGGCTGCGTTACATATTAATACGTGGATCGCCGGAAGCAGAATTTGGCCCGTCTCTTAGGCAGCGCCATCTCGTAGTGCGGAGATGGACGAGCGCTGCGCCTGCACTGTTGTGCTTAGCAGGGCGTGCTATAGTGAGAAAGTTATGTACGCGCTGACTATGCAGAACTATGTACACAACACTATCATATCACAGACTGTAGCCACATCGAACCAAAATAACAATTGACATTTTTATGTGGAACCTGAAGTTGTTTGCTACAACATGACACATCTACTGATTCTGTAAGTTATCTCAATAAATGTCTGTATCATAACAAAGCTGCAAAGTCCTTTTTGATTCACCCTGTATAAATGTAACTTGCGATGGGAAAGAACAGCTGACATACACGTCTAATCAATGAACTCTCTGTTGAACGTGCTGGTCAGGAGCAAGCAGTCTCTTCTCCCTTGACTACATAATATGTTTGGATTGTTGTAATATAGCGCCAGTGGTGAAATTGAGGTATTAGTCGGCCTCTACAGTTTTCTGGGATGGTGATTGTTGTTGCTTTCTCCTTTAAGACTGACGTAATGGATATATTCAAAGTATGGGCAGATGCTTTAGTGCTCAGAGCTTGAAGTATACGTCATCCACTTACGTTGTTTTGTTGTTGTGGTCTTCAGTCCTGAGACTGGTTTGATGCAGGTCTCCATGCTACTCTATCCTGCGCAAGCTTCTTCATCTCCCAGTACCTACCGCAACCTACATCCTTCTGAATCTGCTTAGTGTATTCATCTCTTGGTCTCCCTCTACGATTTTTACCCTCCACGCTGTCCTCCAATGCTAAATTGATGATCCCTTGATGCCTCAGAACATGTCCTACCAACTGATCCCATTTTCTAGTCAAGTTGTGCCACAAACTTCTCTTCTCCCCTGTCCTATTCAATACTTCCTCATTAGTTATGTGATCTACCCATCTAATCTTCAGCATTCTTCTGTAGTACCACATTTCGAAAGCTTCTATTCTCTTCTTGTCCAAACTATTTATCGTCCATGTTTCACTTCCATACATGGCTACACTCCATACAAATACTTTCAGAAATGACTTCCTGACACTTAAATTTATACTCGATGTTAACAAATTTCTCTTCTTCAGGAACGCTTTCCTTGCTTATGTTAACATGTACTATCACTGTGCTTTTATTGGGTTTAGTATCAAGGCTCATAACTTTGTTCATTTTGCATGTGCAGTAGTGATAAACTGAGTGTCGAACAGTGCATTTCTTTCAATTATATCCAAACAAAATCAAATTTAATATAGTTTTATATGTGTTAAAGTTGCACGCACTGCTGCTTATATTATACATATTTATAGCTATTGATAAATTGCTAACCCATCGACTATGAGCTCTCAGAAGTTAAACATGTGGAAGTGCGTATCAGCACTCCCTGCTGACAGAAAACCGCCATGTAAGTACCAGTAACGATGATCACTAGAAACGTAGTTATAAAAAAGTTAAGATACATGCAACTCATTTTTTTTTCTTTTGCTGTACGGATGAGGTTAAGTCAACACATCAGCAGTGTGACATGAAAATAATGCTATTTAATGTGATCTACAGTTTAAACATCAGTTTGTG
Source organism: Schistocerca americana (assembly GCF_021461395.2). Classification (NCBI taxonomy): domain Eukaryota; kingdom Metazoa; phylum Arthropoda; class Insecta; order Orthoptera; family Acrididae; genus Schistocerca; species Schistocerca americana. The sequence continues at coordinate 338,595,872 of NC_060123.1, read as the reverse complement.
AATGATAACAGATTGTGAGCTCTACCCACAGAAATTCTCCCTCTCCCTCAGTGATACTAAGTGATAATGAGACCACTGCTGGAGACATCCCACAAACAATTAAACTATTTAATGAGAAAGAGTGCACCCATCTACAAGATCACACTTTTAAAAATGTAATGTATACAAGGTACATGATCCTGCATGCTCCATACATTTGGCTATGATGGCAACTGTATGTGTACCGTTTCTATGAGAAAATATGGAGCAATCTGTTGGGGCTAGTGCTCCAGACTCTTCATCCGTTGGAAGAAACCATCACTTGACTCTACTATTCATGTTCTGCATCAGTACACGTAAATATGTATGAACCAACTGTGCCAGATATAGGTGCAGGACTACATATAACCAGTTATGTGAGTGTTTATAAATAAAAAAACAAAAACTGTAAGGGTTACATGTGTGTGTTTTTATATCTCTATAAAATCCTCTTTATACTAATGTAAACACAAAGTCATCATCATGACCAAGTGAATGGAACACCCCCACCACAAAGGGTATTGTGGTAGCCAACTGGTCCTGCAGTGATACTGATAACCAGAAGAAGAATAACGGAACACTACTTCCAAATAATATATGAACTTTAATTGTTGGAACATCTGACTTTAGGAAGAGTAATACCAGCTATTACACAAGGTTTTGCATGACATTGATTGTGTAACCTACCAGACAGCAAAAGCACATGAAAAAGTAGAGACTAACAGTTGTTTTCATATTTGACAACGTTGCAGTGAAAAATCAGGAGCTAATAAAGAAATATTTTTGCTTTGGCCTCAATATGAACTTCACATATTTTATTATCGCCAAATACATTCCTAGATTTTGAAGCAGTTGGTAAGAAAAAAAATGGTTCTAATGGCTCTGAGCACTATGGGACTTAACTGCTGAGGTCATCAGTCCCCTAGAGTTTAGAACTACTTAAACCTAACCAACCTAAGGACATCACACACATCCATGCCTGAGGCAGGATTCGAACCTGCGACCATAATGGTTACACAGTTCCAGACTGGAGCACCTAGAACCGCTCGGCCACCCCGGCCGGCAGTTGGTTAGAGATCATGCAGATCTTATTATTACATTCAGACAGGGCAATGTGAATTTAAAACTTATTCATGAAGTGCATGTAGGAGGTGTCATGATATTCCATGAATTTATAACCATATACAGGGACTACTGGAATCACCTGCAGTTGGGTTCCTTGTTATTGATAAAACATGGAAATTGAATGATGGGCAATACAGGTGAAACTTCCA